>NC_072738.1:51355647-51626813 GCF_026930045.1 Uloborus diversus | reverse complement strand
AGCGATTGCTTGGTCTATGAATGATAAAAATAAGTTTTCTAAATTTTATTAAAATCAAAACTCATAGCTTAAATAAATGAACAGTCCCTTGTGTTATATTTTTAAAATATTTCTCCAATAACATAGAGAATCAAATGAAAATTGATCGTTTAAAGTTCGCAACTGTTAAATACTTTTAAAGATGTCATTAACATTAAATACCTATTGGGCCATATTGGACAAGTATCTGCTGGAATTGTTTGACATTCCTTAATTAAGCTAAATGATTTCTGCACAGTTCTGAAAAATTGTGTTACTGCAGCTTACAGCATAAACTTGGAGTTGGAGTGGAATTGTACTCCCATGGGCTATTAACTCGGAACTAATATGATGTCGTGTTTTTGTTATTGCATCATGCTGATTTTCTTCTGCCATGCATCAAATAATAAATTTAATTTTTCCATGAGAAAAAAACGTAGTATAAAATTTAGAATTATTTTTTCAATTTATGCATGATGGCAGTAGTGCTTGAAGTTTTTACTACGCCCTATTAGGAAAAAAAATCGTTGTTTTTCGTTTGCATTTTTAACATTTTACAGCTCAGAACTAAACTTGAAAACTAAAACTACACTGTTAAAAAGTTCCGAAACGTTTTGACCTTTGACCTTCCATAAAATTTATAGTTTAAGAGGGATCGATGCGATCTTTTTAGTATATCATTTACAATGACGTATTAAGGTCAGTAGCAATTTTCAGCACTGTACGATATCGTTTCCTTTTTTTTCTTTTCAAACTTAAGTTGACCTTTGACCTCGAAAAAAAAAGTCAGCTCCACTGGGTTCGATGGGGACTTTTGACATTTCACTTTTAATGATCTGTACTGAGATCGGTTCCTATGGGAGAAATGTCTGCTAAAACTATGAGGAAAGTATCTGAGAGCCCCCCCCACCCCCCCTTAAAATTCTGGCATATGGGGCGCGTATGCTGTGAGGCATAGTTACCATCAGCTCAAAGAGGAAGGTTCTTTGCGTTTGTGTCATTTAAAATCTGGGAGAATAGAAATGGCTAAAATAAGTGTGCAAATCAAACTTACGACTGGGGAAGCTATCTGTCGACATGTATTTAGAACCTCACGACACCATAGGCGTTTTCTTTTGTATTATCTGACCACTTACAAAATAAGCTGAACTGATATTTCATAACTAATTTGCACAAAAACAGGCCTACCCACTTTACCTAAGGACGTACATTCATTTCTTTCTACCGTAACCACAAACATTAGTCGCGATATGCAAAGAGATTTTTTAAATATAAATCAAAATATTCACAAAAATAATACTTAAAATTCACAAGGATATACAGTGAAACCTGTGTAAGTTGACCACCAGCGGGTGCACTATTTTAGTAGTCAACATAAACAGGTGGTCAACTTATAGAGGTTGTATTATATGATATAGATCTAATTATGTACCTGAAAATAGCGGTCAACTTCGGCAGGTGGTCAACTTCACAGGTTTTACTGTACTATAAACCATTTCAGAAGAATCAAAATTCTAAAAAATGCGAAATTTTCAATGAAAAACAGCAAAAACCTTGTTTGTGTCTTAAGGAATTGTCGTTACTTCTTGTAAAAAGTCGGTTCGTGAATATTCTAGTACCTCAGATTCTTAGTAACGTAAACGGGAGCAAATGCAATGATCAACCGTTTCAAGCTTCCTTCCCCTACCTTACATTTGCTGTCACCAATTCTATTTCTAAGCTTCCAACGCTGGAAGCTTAACGTGAGAGCAAAAAATGCTAGCAACAAATCACAGCTTAGAATACTTCATATTTTATTTATATGTATTGTAAATATTTAAATTACTGGTAGCTTTAGGATTCTCTCTCATATTACTCAACTAAAAGAAAAATAAATAATAATTGCGCGTACATGTAATAAGAGCGAAAAACACAATACATAGCTCTAAAATTTGCAGCTTTTGACTCGAACCAAGGGCGAACTGGCCACCCCTATCGACAAGGGCCCATCGGCCAGCGGGCAGATGCACCCTCCTGCCTGTGCGCCTTTGCGCCCTGAAGCCTGGACCTTTTTTTTATTACTTTAAAAATAATAATAACAATAAAACTTTTTTTTTTTGCGCTATCAAACCTGTGCGACTTTACTTCGCTTTTTTTCCCTTTACTTTAAACCTTTTATACCAGCTTTTTTTTTTTTCTTTCTTCTTTTTCTTCTCATTTTTCCCCCCGTGTTGCACTTTTTTTGCACTTTTTTTTCGCACTCTCTTTTTTTTTTTTGCGCCTTTTGAAGGCCAACGTTGGCGCCCTCTTACGGGACCCAGTCCGCCCCTGACTGGAACGTATTGGGAATGTGACAACACTTTGTCTCTTTTCGGGGTAAACTCAGCCCTCAAATAGGGCAAAATGCTGTCTTAGCTTCGTCCTTATATGCTTTAAGAGCTTTCCAGGTAAAACAAGTATCAAGCTCTTGCTGTATACATATCGTCACCTCAGAGCAACAGTAAAACATCTAATCTCAGGAATAACATCAAGATATCCTACTGTTGCTCAAAGGCAATGATGTATCTCTAATCTGTACTGAGATCGGTTCCCATTAGGAAAATGTCTGCTAAACCATGGAGAAAGTATCTGAGCCCCACCCCCCTTAAAATTCTGCATATGGGCACCTATGCTGTGAGGCATAGTTATCATCTGCTTAAAGCGGAAGGTTCTTTGCGTTTGTGTCACTTAAAATCTGGGAGAATAGAAATGGCCAAAAAAAAAAAAAATGTATAAATTAAAGTACGACTACGAAGCTAGTCTGTCGACAGGTATTTAGAACCTCACTACGCCAAAGACGTTTTCTTTTGTATTTTCTGACCACTTACAAAATAAGCTGAACTGATATTTCTTTAACTGATTTGCCACAAAAACAGGGCCTACCCACTTTACCCAAGGACATGTATTCATTTCTTTCTACTGTTAACCACAAATCTAAGTCGCGATATGCAAAGAGATCTTTTAAATATAAATCAAACTGTTCAAATCAAAAAAATAAAAAAAAATCAAATCAAATGTTCAATTTAAAACTAATACTTAAAATTTACAAGGATATACAGTGAAACCTGCGTAAGTTGACCACCAGCGGTGCACTATTTTAGTAGTCAACATTGTCAGGAGGAAAAAAACTAATTAAAGTTCTTGGTAGACCTCACAAATGTGTCTTTGTTGAGTCAAATTAAAAGGCATATTTAAGTAAATCATTAACATTTATTAATACGAAAATACAACATTGTTAACAAGAAAAAAAAGGCTTTTTAAAAATATATTATTCTTGTAGAATCCTATTCAGCAATAATAAAAATATTGCAGCAAACATGAACAATAAATAGAATAGTTATACCACAGGTGCTCCTAAAAAAGTTCATCTTGATAATGGAAGAACAGTCCAGCGATCTCAAATCATCTTCCGCCAGTTGATTCCAAACGAAGTCTTGAAACATCCACGTAAGGCCGGCCGGCCCTAATTCATTTGGCATGTAGATCAAGTGGAACGTGATTCCATCATCAACAGGACGGTAGATCCCAGGGGCTGGTAGCCCACTACCACAGCTTAGGCGGAGGAGACATCCAGGTAGTTGAAACAGGGGAAAGCGAGATCGATGGACGGATGTCCACCGCTTAAATACTGCTTCGATGACGTTCCATACAATTTACATATTCTTTGTTGCAAGTTCGATGAAATTCACTAAGAAAACTCAAAAAAAAAAAAAAATATTTTGGCAACACTTAATTTCGTTGAAACCGTTACATTGACGGACAAGATTTTTTTTCACTGTGATTTTTAACTGAACCGTCAATCAAGCACCGTGCGGCTTGTTTACATTTCTTACTACGCATGCAGGAAAGAACGAATGTTTTGGGACTGTATTTAATTAGTGCAGTGTCAAGATATGGAGAGTCTCCTCACATAAAAATAGGTAAGTATTATTAAATTCATTTCCCCGAGTACCGGAAAGTCATGAAAACAAATAAAAAATATCAAATATTTTGACAAACATAAACAGGTGGTCAACTTATAGAGGTTAAATTTTATGATATAGATCTAATTTTGTACGTGAAAATAGTTGTTAACTTAGGCAAGTGTGTCAACTTACAAGGGTGATCAACTTCAAAGGTTTTACTGTACTATAAACCATTTCAGAGGAATCAGAATTCTATAAAATCCGAAACTTCAATGAAAACAGCTAAAACCTTTGTTAGTGTCTTAGGAAATTGTGGTTAGTTCTTGTAAATAGTCGGTTCGTGAATATTAGTCCCTCAGAGTCTTAGTAACGTTAAAAGGGAGCAAATGGCTAGTGATTAGTCGTTTCGGGCTTACTTTCCCTACTTACATTTGCAATCACCACTTCTATTTCTAAGCCTCCAACGCTGGAAACTTAACGTGATAGCAGAAAACGAAATGTTGGCAGGCAGTCAAAACTTAAAATTTTTCTTATTTTTATTTATATGTGTTGTAAATATCAAAATTACTGGTAGCTTTAGGATTCTCTCTCTCATATTACTCAACTAAAAAAATAAATAAATAATTGCTCGTGCATGTAATAAGAGCAAAAAACACAATACAATAGGTCTAAAACTTGCAGCTTTTGGTTTTAAGGCTCAATTTTGAGCGGACTGAGAAAACTCGAGCAAAGAAATTTAATCCTCTACTTATACTGCCTTCTGCTACAAAGCCTTCTAAATACCCACTGCATTGGAAGATTAGCTAGAGATAATGATGTCCAAATCTGTTTTAACTAGAATGCATGGAACGCTGAAGCAGTTTTGACTCGAACTAGGGGGCGGGCTGGCCCGCCGGCCCATCGGCCGGCTGGCCGATGCACCCTCCTGCCTGTGCGTCTTTGCGCCCTCAAGCCTGGCCCTTTTTTTATTACTTTAAAAATAATAATAACAATAAATTTTATTTTATTTTTTGATTCAATTTTTTTTTTCTTTTTTGCTATCAAACCTGTGCGACTTTACTTCGCTTTTTCCCCCTTTACTTTAAACCTTTGTACTAGCTTTTTTTTTTCTTCTTTCTTTTCTTTTTTTTGCTTCTTTGTTTCTTTCTTTTTTTCTTCTCATTTTTTTCCCGTAGTAGAGCCCTAATTACAGAACACCTCAAGCTTCTTTCTGTGAAAAGCGTCTCTTGTATTATCAATAATCATTTAATTGGCTCTTCTTTGCAAAAACTTTGTACTTGCGACTTTCCTAACACCACAAACAACTTACCGACCCGCGAACAAATAACCCTCGTCTTTCATTTAAGAAAACGAGTCTATGCCTCAAAATAGGTAGAGAAGGAAGAAAAGACGCGTGTCATATTTTGGAGTTAAGCAATATTTTGGCGACATGAAAAAAAAGTACTCCTAGTATATTTTTGTTATGTGATTATTTAGACCCGAAAGGTTTTAGTTGCAGCAGTAACTGCATTAAGTTGACGAAAAAATAAAAGTGACATGCTTTGCAATCTTTATTGCAACCCCACTCTCGCCAATTTTCAATTGAAATTAATTAGAAGAGGCGTTGTTATCTCTGACGAATGGCTGCTGAAAGTCGTAAAACCAAGACCAGCCCACTTACGTAGGATGTGACCTGTCCAATGAGACATCTGCCTTGACCGCACAAAATTAAAATATTTTTCCTCTTTGGCTAATTTCTTAAATTTCAAGGTGACGCGCTCAAGTTCTAAAACCAATGACGCATTTGCAAATTCCATTTCAACTTTCCTCTCCATATCGCCCCTTCACGAAAATGGATACTGGGGTCGTTTCCAAAATTTTAAAAGTATTGTTTTCTGAAAGAGCATGCTTAAAAACATAGGATCTGACCATTTTTTAAATGATTTGACTAAGTTTAATATTTTTAAAATATTATTTTAATTAATGCGTTTTCATTGTTTACGTTTCTGTCGAGGACATCAAAAATGACGAACTGCCGTTCACTGATGTAATTCGCAGAACGCAATATTTAATTCGCATCTTTACTCACGTGCACTGGCGATGATATGGTTGGCAGCAATCGTAGAGAGCAATATTTAATTCGCTTCTTGATTATCATAACGTGGAAACACGGTAGAAAGATGCGCCAAAGTACATCATTTGTGATATCATAAAGACCACGCCTTATTTTCAAAATCGGACATTTAAAACAATTAATTAAAAATTATGCGTTATGAAAATTAAAGTTTTTTCTCGCTCTATGTTAGTGTTTTTGCATATTCTATCAATTTCATTGACCAAAAGTAGTATTTTTGATTGAAGGAAACAACTCCATTCTGTAATAGCCTTGTGTCATCTCACAGCGGTCAGACTTTCAACACCATTTTTGGTTTTAAATGCGCCTATGAATTCGCGCAGGAACAAAGAAAATGTTGCTATTCGAAAATTTTGCAAATAGGAGCATTATAAAAGACTAATAACAACACTAAAGATGATATTTCCACGTGTAATGCTATGCATGTGGTGTTTTGTGATTGAAGCTTTTAACTCTGAGCAACCCTGTGCATAATGTAAAATAACTAAAAGCTACTTCTTCTTTGTGCTGTCTTTAAGCATATTACTAGTAATATTTTTACGATATAAATAATAAAAAATATTACAATTCTGTATGAAGAATCACATTATTTCTTTAAAAGACTACAAACATAAGTTGCCTCGCTCGTGGAAATACTATAATGCAGTTCCAGTATGATGCAGTTTTTATTTTAAAAAAATTACAAGGAATCTCAGCTCGTCATGAAAAATTAATTTATTTTGAACCATAACCATTAAAAGAACTTAAAACCTTTTCTGTTTTAAAAGTTTGACTAATCCAAATTTGGGAGCCAGCTTGTCAGTCATAGTCTTATTAGTAGTAAAATAACATATTTACTCAAATAGACAAATCAGCTATCTGGACAGAGATTTTATAAGGAATAGAACTAAAGGAGGACATAACTCCAGGAGAACACACAAATATTTATCACTTTATTAACCCCAAAATCATTTGTATTCCAGAACTGACCCAAATGCACATGTTCAACGCTTCTGCAGTTTCCGAACGGTTGCAGTTACAAGTCTGCCAACGGTCGTTTAATGATAACGAACAGTACTCGCTAGCTGTCACGTACAGACTGAACCGACAAGGCCTTCTTGTTGTGTAAATCCATCATTAAACCTTGACCACGCAATGTCTGAGCGTCGTGAAAGTATTCATCTTGAATAAATAGGTCATTAAGTGAAGGGAAATGGAAGGATTGAGTAAATTCATGTATGTTTGCCCTGTTGGAATTACTCTGGTTTATGTTTTTGAAAGGCCTGTCATCTAAGAGGGTCAGGGGCAAGGAGCTTCCGCAAGTGTAATTTTAAAAGGGGGGCTATGAAAATTTCCGCGTCTCAATACTTAAAATAAGGACTTTCTTTCTCTTTCTTCTTTTTACGAAGTAGCAAAATACAGATTCGTGAAAACTTTTGTTTTAATATTTGACGGAGTTTTAACAATTTTGAAGAAATTCATATTTTTGTTTTCCTTTAAAGACAGATAGATATTTGTTATCTAAAGTAAATTTTTATTATTTTGAAAGCAATGCAAATAGAGATTAAAATTGGAAATATTTTGAAGTAACGACGGTTTTAATTACGGTAATTAACTAATGGATTGTGTTGTTGAAATGTTTTAATGCTATTTGTGATCAAACTTCATTCAAAAAATTGGCGGAACCAATGTTCAACTCCCCCCATGAGCGCTCATGTCAAGAGGTTTAATTTCCATTCTGGCTTAAAAAAAATTAACGTTTTTACCGATACGTGGACGTGGTTCTTTATATAGGGTGTTCCGTTTTAACCTGCAAGACCTTTATTTTCGCAACCGTTAGTCCTAGATGTATACTTTCAATTGCAAAAATGTTCAAAATCAGATGCAGAGTTCAGATATTGAAAGTTTGAAGTAGAAATAAAAATGAGCCAAAAAAATGCAAAATTTACCTTTTTATAAGAGCCCCAGGTCCCCTAACTAATAGTTAGATAAATAATCTCCATTGAAAACTATTACTCACACAAAAAACTTGACATTTGTGCAACCAAAACTCCAGGAAATATTCGAGTTTAAAGTTTTAAGGGACCATACAAAAGATGAGATTGTAACTTATCGCTCTTCAGATGAATGTCAGGTTGTCGAAGTAAATACAATAAGTATATATATTTTTCATTACTATTCCAAAATAAATGCAAATGTTATGCCATGATACGCAAAAGCGCACTACAAAATCTCAAACAATTTGAAAAATCACACTATAAGCACACATATAATTTTAAACCCTTGTTAACCGCTATATCTTAAAACGCTGCGTTTCATAGCTCGGTGAATATTGGTCGTACTAATGTCAAACTTTTTCTGTTAGAATAGTTTTTCAATGGAGATTAATTCTCTAAATATTAGTTAGTGGACCTGGGGCCCGTATAAAAAGTTAAATTTTGTATTTTTTGGCTCATTTTTATTTTTGCTTCAAACTTTCAATATCTTGACTCGGCATCTGATTTTGATCATTTTGCAATTGGAAGTAGAAGGTAAATGCACCAGTAGTGGCCACTGCCTCAATAGTGGTCACTTTATAGTTCATATTTTAACAAGAAGTTCCGTCTAGAACTAGACGAGCCTACTTTCCCGTATACCCATACTACTTTCTAGTACCTGATCAATATTCTCAAAAATAGCTAAAATCGCAAATTTTTTCAAACATATTTTTTTTAATATTTTAAGCTGATTTCTAGGAATAAAATATTCCTTACTTTTCTTCAAAAAAACGAACAAATAAAATAGCAGCACCTTTTAAACAAAGCAGCTAATACACTTCTTTCCATTAAAAAAATTTTTTTAACAGCTTTCAAAACGAAAAAATAATAATAAGTTCATTAAAATAAATACATCATATAAAAAAATCGTTTCTTTTTCCCCTGTTGCCGAAAATAATTTTTTAAACGAATTAATGCACTTACCAAAATAAAAAAAAACAATAAAATGTCAACTTAAAGAAATAATTTTTATTGTCAAAAAAAAAAAAAATCGTCTGCGCATATTTTTCGAGTTTATTCACCGAAAACTAAATACCTAAATTAAAACTTTAGCGTGAAAATAAAAACAAAT
Source organism: Uloborus diversus (assembly GCF_026930045.1). Taxonomy (NCBI): domain Eukaryota; kingdom Metazoa; phylum Arthropoda; class Arachnida; order Araneae; family Uloboridae; genus Uloborus; species Uloborus diversus. The sequence continues at coordinate 51,617,672 of NC_072738.1, read as the reverse complement.
CATATCAACAATAATTATTTCACAGTTAAAACCACAGCAGCGGAGTCGGAGTCGGAGTCAATCTCATTTTGGGATAAAAGAGTCGGAGTCAAATATCCAAGAATCGGAGTCAGTCATTTGTCCTCCGTGTATAAATGTTTGCCAAAGCTACGAAGTCAGAGTCGAAGTCGGGGAGTCGGAGTCCGATTAATTGTCGGGAACAGGAGTCAGAGTCAGTGTCAGGTCCCCCTAAATTCTCGGAGTCGGAGTCGGGAGTTGGTCGTCAAGAGCTATTTCCAACAAAGTTTGTTTGAAGTAAATCCGCCTTCAAGTACGGAATCTACATTGACTTTCAGTTTCCCCGTAGGCGCTAATGTTAAGGGATTTGAACTGTTCAAAATTGAACGGAAAATTGTTCAAATCAAAAAGATATCTTATATACACGTTTTTTATCAAAAGCTTTTTCCTACAAAGTTTGTTTGAAGCAAAGTCGCCTCACAGTTCGGAATTGCTTTGAATTTCCCCGTAGGCGCTAATGTTAAGTTTTTTTGAACTGTTCAAAATTGAACAAAAAATAGTTCAAATCAAAAAGTGAAATATGGGAATGAGGTGTCCTCGCCGAGATCTTTCGAACAAAAAAAAGTTTGTTCGAATCGGACTATTCATTCAAAAGTTATTAGGGGGGGACAGACAGACAGACCGACAGACAGACCGACAGACAGACAGACCGACAGACAGACAGACAGACAGACCGACAGACATTTTTCCCCATCTCAATACCCTACTTTCCAATTTTTAATTTTTCAATATTCATTTAATTATTTTATTTATTTTTGACTTTTTTTTGTTTTTCACGATATTTTTAAGATGCATTAAGCCTTCTTTCATGCTTTTTTCTTCTTTTTCTGACTTTTACTGGGAAAGTAGGCTAAAAATAAGGATTCTAGGGATCCCACTGGATTCAAACTTGCAGGAGGTAGACCTCAGGCTATAGTGTAGAGGGCAATTCAAGGAGGGGTGGCGCATATCACGGGGGGGGGGGGGATTATTAAATAGCTTGTTGGCAAAAAAAAAAAAAAAAACAGGAATTTGGCTTGCTGGTACAAAAAGAGGAGAAACATTCTACTAGAACCGAGAGAGAGATTGCAACCTGCTTGCTGAGCAGGTAAAAAATGAAAGGGGAAGGGCATAATGCTTGATCGAAGTTATCCCTTTTCTAAGCAAAGCAGATAATTTTAAATTTCTTAGATTTTAGCAATCATTTCTTGAAAATACAGATTTTTTTAAGGTAAAAACACTTATTAGAAGTAAGTCACACACAGTGAAATTAGAAAAAGCCATGATATACACTGGTCAGCTAAAATTAAGGACGAGATGGTTTTTTCAATATAACTTTGTACAAAAGCTTTCCAAATCCACACATTTAATACCGTAAGATCCCCAATACGTAAGGACATGTGTAATGTAAGCAACACTTACAAAAAGAGAAATCAGAGGGATAAAAAGAAGCTTTACTGAAAAAGTAGCATGGAGCGCAATGCGACTGAAGGCCGAAGCATCCCTGTGATGGGTGTCCAGCAAGAGACATCCGGTCTTTAGTAGGGGATATGATCTCCCCCGACTGCTAGGCAGGTTTCACAGTGTCTGCCCATGCTGAGAATGAGGGTGTCAGTGAGTTGTTGAGGCATTGCTGCCCATTCGTCTTGCAGCGCCAATCGAAGCTCCCGAATCGTTACTGGTGGTGAGGTACGAGCTGCTAAGCGTCTGCCTAGAAAATCCCATACATGCTCGATGGGATTGAGATCCGAAGATCGTGCCGGCCAATCCATACGTTCAATATCCTCACTCTCTAAGAGCTGTTCGGCAGCTACTGTGCGAAGACATGGTGCATTGTCGTCCATGAAAAAGGAACTGCGCACCCATAGCGCCTCTAAAAAGACGCACATATGGAAGAAGAATCTCGTTACAATAACGGGTCCCGTTGACTGAACCTGCGTCGAAGATGTGAAGGTCTATACGACTACCAAGCATGATGCCTTCCCAAACGAGAACACCGCGACCTCCATACCTGTCCCTTTCAATGATGTTCGAGGGATGCTTGCGGCTTCCCCGCTCTCTCCAGATGAGTATAAGATGAGAATCGCTACTCAGACTGAATCTACTCTCATCTGTAAAGAGTACTCGTCCCCACTCATTGTCTCTCCAATTCTGGTGTTCTCGGCACCACAGAGAACGCCTTCTCCGATGGGCAGGCGTTAGAGGTACACACCGTATAGGGCGTCGTGCAAACAGACCACCACCGTGCAGTCTTCTGGCCACGGTAAAACGCGATATCGGTCGCCCAGTCGCCTGCGTCGTGTGTCTAGCGTTTTCTCCCGCTGTCTGCCGCCTGTTTCCTCTGCTCTGTAAGACAATATACCGGTCGTCTGCGGGTGTGGTTCCTCGTGGACGACCACTACTGAACCCCCGGATAGCTGTTCCTGTAGTTTGAAATTGTCTCCAAAGTCGTGAAATGATGCTGTGAGCAATTCCGAACTCTGCAGCCACACTTGTCACACTGCGGCCTTCCTCCAACTTCCCAATGATTCGACCTCGGGTAAAAGCATCCAAATGTCGTCTAACAGATTGATTATTCGCCATTTCTCGCTGAGGCAGCAACTCGGTGTGATTTTAACTGCTATACGGCGTGCAATCTCTTTGCCAGAAATACTGATCTTGCACCGACAACATGCTTTATACTACTCAGACACTCCCCCATTACGTCTGCCTGCATATCTGCGCATGTGCTACCGTACATCACCTTATTTAATCTCCTGATTGGTTTTTCTGTCCGCTCTGCCTCTTCGTTCAGTTGATATGCTAATTTTTCGACTTCGTCCTTAATTTTTGCACACCAGTGTATACAATTCCCAGTTATAACACTTGTTTATGGAACAATTTTTCTCTTTGGTAGTCTAAATCATGTCAGTAAGTATGTATTTTGCAATTTGTAATCTATTGATTCATATTTATTTATGACTGCAAATAGTCAGGGACGCCCAAAATTCAAACTTTTGGGAAGGGGGAAATTATCAGTTTACCGGATAAAACTTCAAAGCTTACCGAATAAAAAATTGGAGCATGGTACTAATAGTAGTTTTCTAAATTATCTGTGACTAGCAATAATTTAGTAGTTACTAAAATTATGTTCACAATAAATAGCATAAATAATCAGAAAAAAATAAAATATTAAAGTACTTAAAAAATAATTTACCAGACAATACCAGATACTTACCACCAAAGTTTTATGATAGGTTACAAATGTTGTAAAATTTCCGAATTTGTGAAATAGGTAACATTTACAGACTTTTTAAAAAATTTACCTTTGAAAATTCCGTGATTTCTGTATTTTATCGATGTACAAAACGTCCGTAATTAATTCTTCAGACCAGTTTTATTTTAAAAAATCTTCATTAACTTAAGACATAGCTGAGAATTAATAATAACTTTTTTAAGTCTCTTGAATCAACACCGATGACTTGATGTATTGATTGGATGTGATGATTGATACTTTTCGGTACACTTTGTTCGTCAGAGAAATTGCCTTGAGGTGAACGAATTCCGGAAAGCGAAGGGTAGGTAAGTCCTGTCAAATTTTATCCGAAGATAAAAGCTATTAAGTTTGATACAAGATATGTTTTAAAATTCTACATTAAAAATGCACTGTAACAAATTTCGGAAATGTTTCTGGATAAATCGGAAACGTTTCCGAAATAGTAAGAATCCTTCATTCAATAGCGAACTCCTCATTATTCAGAAAGCTTTTTGTTATTTCAAAAAATCTAGAAGCGGAAGTGCTGACGCAATGCTTCGAAACGTATTTTATCCTTCCAACACGGGTGCCAGTGAGTCGGAACTAACGAGAAGTTATTTTTTCCTTATCTATGGTTGCTGCAGTCAGCAACTATTTAGCATTGAATTGCTTGTTATTTCATGTCCAGAGAGTGATAAAATGTGTCGAAACTAATTTTACGCCTTTGCATTTTGGACTGCCCTTGATATTTTAGACGATGTACGCAGCTATTAAGTTAGTTAATAACGATTTGCTTCTTTACAATTTCCAGTGCGACCATGATTAGACATATGTTGTGTGTTCAAGCGTGAATAGTTTCAACACCCGTGTTTATACTTTATGAAACGAAATCCTTTGAATTACTTATCCAGTTGTAATGGAGGTACTTAAATTTTATTCCGCTTGTTCACTTGTAAGTATTAATGAATATTTTAAAACATGTTGTTATATTCATTTATATTTTTGTTGATTTGCATTTGATGAGGCTCCAATTGTAACTGTTTTGGGGTTTATCGAATTAATTTAAAGATATCTTGCTTACCTATGTGCGCAGTGTACTATTTGTTGTAACCAATTGAAACTGATTAATTACGCAAAAGAAATAAGATTTATATTTGAAAAGCAATCACAGAAAAGTTATTTTGAAATACTTGGATATACATACATTGGTTCAAAAAAAAATCAATTGTTTAATTCATTAAAAATATGGTAATGCAAATGTTTTCTAGTATTGTAATATGCTTCACAAAAAATGTGCCAGTATTATTTATCTTTTTTTATTATAATTTATTCATTCATTTAAAAATATTTATTCCATTAGAAAATGACCCAGTTATCTATTAGTAAGCAACATAGTTATGCAATTATTTCATCTGCTTATTTATTTTGTTAAATGTGGTTAACAATAAAATATTCCTTGACATTAGTTGTTCCGTAAATAACATTTCCTTCGTGGATAAACTAGTTCAATGTAGGACAGTCAGGAGGAATGAGTCAGTGGCAAAAATGGAACAGTTGCATTTACATGCCAAAATAAAAAGTAATATTATTTCATGTCATTGTTTTAAAAGTGATCATTTTTTAAAAAACTATGTTATTAATATGCAATGTACATATGGGGAGAAGACGAGGGGCGTTCACCACGCAGACTGTGCCATTGATATTTTCAGGGGGTTGCTTTTTTAAGGGGGGGGGGGGCGCTTTATAGCATTTTATGAGTGCACCATCAGTCTTATGGTGTGGGAGGGGGGATTCTCGTATAGATGAAAAGGAATAATCATGTAATAGAGTTCAATGTTTTAATAAATAAAATATATAATGCATTTTGTGCACACTGTAAAAATAAAATCAGTAACCTATTTTGATTAAGTATTTATATTTGTGATGAACTGGAAAAGGGCAAGAGCAGAAGAATCAACCCGAATGGTTCCAGCAGGGGGACTTGGTGTCACATTTAAATTCATCAATTTCTCTGTTGGTACTTTTCGGTACACTTTGTTCGCAGAGAAATTGACTTGAGGTGAACGAATTCCGGAACACGAAGTGTATGTAAGTCCTGTCAAATTTTATCCGAAGATAAAAGCTATCAAGTTTGATACAAGATATGTTTTTAAATTCTGCATTAAAAATACAATATGTTGATAGTTTTGTCTTGAAAATATTGAGAGAAAAACTGAAATTTAAGATTGTTTAACAAACAATCCCCACTTTTGAGAAAGTACCCCCCTCCAATCCCCCAACAATTTTGTGATTAGGAATGAAACTACTATATTATTTCACAAATTTTCAAAAATTTATAACTGTGCATATGTTATGCTGTTAACCATGCTATTTGTCATTAGAAATTCAAAAAAAAAAAATCCACGAATGATTCTAAAATTGCTTGTATTATTGCTCTTAGGTATGAAAGAATTGAAACTGATATGGTATGCAATACTATACTAAAGAATTATATTTTAGAAAAAATCACGGAAAAAGGATTCCGAAATACCCGGAAACGTTTTCGAAACTTTCATGAAACACAGCTGCACAGAATACTCAGAAACATTTCTGGAAATTACGGAAAGAGTATTCGAAATACTCAGAAACGTTTCTGAAAATTACAGAAAGAGAATTACAAAATACTCAGAACCATTTCTGGAAATTACAGAAAGAGGATTCCGAAATACTCAGACACGTTTCTGGACATTACAGAAAGAGAATTCCGAAATATTCAGAAACGTTTTTGAAACTTTCATGAACCGCAGCTGCATGATATACTCAGAAACGTTTCCGGATTTTTTTTACAGTGTAGTTAAAATGATTTCGTAGTGATAATAATTATTCAATTCATACTTACCAAAGTTCATATGTAGAATACTGATATATGTACATTCATTTTCTTCTACTTTATTTTTTACATTAGCGTACAAAAAATACAAATACAAATTTTCTACTGAAAACTTTTTATTTTATCCTAAGTAGGTTTTGTACTTTGAAAAAAGAAATGTTCAAAAAATATGTGATTAATATATTAGTACTTGATGTAATATTGAATCAATTTTATCCATCAGTAATTTGAATTTAAAGTGAATAATGTGAATTCTAAGGAAAGGATGTCAGATGGCCACTACTGACTCATGCATGTGGCCACTACTGAAAATCTCAGATTTTGGAGTGACCACTATTGGATCAAATTTGAAGTTTGGGAAAAAATGAATAAAAAATTGGAAAAATTGAAATTCTGACATTTTTAGAAAATGGGACGATTCAGGAATAGTTGGGCTATAATACGTTCATTGAGCTACAAAATTGGAATTAGTATTATAGACCCACAGTTTAAAAAAACATAAAATATGCTTAACTGTGGCCACTACTAATGCGTTACCTTACATCTAGGACTAAGGGTTGCGAAAATAAAGGCATTGCAGGTTGAAACGGAACACTCTGTATTTTCGAAAAATAATGATATTGAATATACGCTATCCCTCCCCCCCCCACCCCCTTCTTCCCAATGGAGATATTCGAGACGAAGGGTAAAGTTTTTGAATTTTAGTTCATGGAGGATTGTTAACGTATTACACAATAAACTACATCAACATTTTCAAACTTTTTTTTTAAGAAAGTTTTTTCAGTTAAATTCACTTGCTTAATGCTTAGCAGAGCAAGTAATTGGAAGAATGAACGTTCAGAGATGCGTGCTCAACTCGCACGAAATTTTCGTCGTATTTGACGAAACTGATTCACCGGAAATGTCACGTAAAAATGAAAGCATAGAATAGAAATGATTACAATATTATTTTTTCGGTTTCTTTCTATCTTTATTTCTTTTCATTTACGTATTTTATGAGCACGGAAAAAATTTAATCTGAACGAGTAAAGATTCTTGAGGACCGTTGGACTACCGGTTGAAAGTAACTGTAGTTGACCAACTAACTCTTGGGTTTACTGCTGTTATTATTGAATCTCACATAACCGGGGGGGGGGGGGGGTCATGGAGCAGGCTAGAAAGCACGCGAGCACGACTCTGAATAGACATAGACATCACTTTTACGGAAGAATATTTTATTTATAACTAGCGGTATGTGCACGGCTTTGCCAGTAGCAGAAAATTAAAAGGTCATTTGGTTCGCTTGTATATTTACAAATTATGGATGGTGGATTTCTCTACAATTTATTATGTTCATTTGCTCGCCCAAGTTACGGTTTCACGTTATGATAATTTATTTGGTAAAATCTTCTTAAAATTAATATTAAAAAGGAACAAAATCGAATTTTCAAAAAATCGCTTCGATGTGCTTACCCCTATGCGAAGAACAAATTTTATGACGAATTTCGTTAAAATCGGCAGAACAGTTCATGCGCAGTGCAAGTTTAAGTTATAAATTTAAACGAAAAACCTCATTCCGGTTCTTTAAAACAGGTTTTTGTGGGCAGAAAAAAATAATTTTTAAAACTGTGGGTCTATTTTTCGTCAGCAGCATGCACGATAATCTTTAAGAAAGAATCTTTAATAAATCTTTAAAATAAGCTGTAAATCGAAGAAATCGATCAAGAATTGAGGAAAATTTCGTGTAGAAACCAAAAACAGGGTACAGAAATGATATATAAGGATTGGATTACTTATTTAATCATTCAGCCATTATCCTCATAGAAATGTAAATATTGAACCTTATACCTAGATAGACCTGTAAATATGTTTGATAAATGTATTGCACCTATGTTACTGGCTTATTTTGAAATGAATAGAAGATCTTTTGATGTAAAATGGAATTCGCGTTTTTAATTTCGCAGAACATCGAAAGAAGTTTGGTACATCCATACAAAAATATAAAAAAATATACCGCCCAACGTGTTAAAACGCAGCATTAAATAGATTGGTGACTTGAGCGAAGCAAGGCCCATTTATTCCGTGAAAATTTGCTTTCAATACATAAAATGATCCAATTGTCAGTCTAAAAAATAAAGCCGAAAGAGGAGAATATAAATACCCGTTAATGAGCAATCTTTCATACTCGAACTTTGTTTGGGAACGTTTAGCTATTTGAATTAAAACAGTGGACAAACACAGTAGTTGTTCCAGCGGTTTTATTTTAATCAAAAAACGATAATATTTTTCAAATCCAAATTTGATGCGAAAGGTCATAATGCGTGGTTTTATTAAAAAAGCATAACACAATCGGCGGTTTTCCTTAAACATGTAATGGCTCTTAAAAGCAATTTAAGAAAGTAATTTCCCAATGCTGTTGTAGCAACGAGATTCGAGATGGATCCAACCCGTAACTAAAATTTGAAAGTTACTTTAGCTTAAATCAACGTGAGCCGAAATCCGACTTCTTGTCTTTTCTCGGATTTTGTAACTCTGCACTTGCCAACAATGCTTAGCATTCTTTGATTTTGTTTTGCGCACCATATACTTGCATGCGGACAATTTCCATAGTATCAGGCAGTAGGCTTGTGGCGGCACAGAAATATAAAAATGGGAATTATTTTAATTTTCCTAAGCTCGGGTTCAAATTCTACGATGTTTTGATCGGTGCTGAAAATAAAGCAGTTGCTGAAATTAGTGCGTTCAAGTTATTTAAATATAATAACACGATATCATAATCGCAGCCACGATGAATAAATAAGCGGCCTACAAGCTGTCGCATCTATCGTAAAACTACGCGCAGCATACATACAACATGGTTAGTCTCTCCAGCGGCCTCAATTTCGTCCCTGTTGTGGTCTTGAAAGTCTGGGTTCGGAACTGATCCTGCTCGAGGCAGAGATCATGTCATTCAAGCTGAGAGTGCGAACTAACTGGTAGGTACTGTAAATTTATCTGTTGTATTATTTGCGGCTTCTAGGTGGTGAGATAGTTTCTTGATCTTTCAGTTTGTGTGAACTCTCAGCCTGAATGACATGACATCTGCTTCCTTGTGCGGTTAATCCCAGTTAATGACTGTCGTCCCCATAAATAGGAAGAATCAGATAGTCTTCGAATGGGATAACCGAACCATGGCAACCTTACATGGTAATTAATACATGGGAAACATTCAGCTCAGTCACGCTCGTCCGTGGGGCCCGTTCTTTGCTTAAAGTGAAAGGTCAGAGAGCCCAATATTCAGAAATTGATTTTTGAGAAACCTTCATATAATAAGATAGGCATCCAGTAGTTGATAACAATTTTTTTATTATAACTTTCTTTCTTTTCTCATATTTTTCCATATTATATAAAAAAAAAGAAAATATTTAGAAATTTTATTTTTGGCTTGCGAGAAAGATTTTAATGTGAAATGTACGGACAATGACAAAGAAAATAAATAGAATAATAGTACTTAAATTACAATTAAAAATAGACAAAAACTCTAATCTTACGACCAAATTAATGTTTTGTTAAATTTTTGACGAAGTCAAAAAAAAAAAAAAAAAAAAAGTTCACAATCAGCCACAACAACAAATCATGCGACTCACCACTGCCACTCTGGCGACTGACATAGCCTCTCCCAGATCTTAACACATTGAAAAGAATTCAAAAATTTTACAAAAAAAAAAAAAAATAATAATAATAATAATAAAAATAATAATCCATAGAAATTAGCAAACTTATCTAAGAGCAAATATTTTTTACTGATCCATCTGGATAGTGTTAAAGAAGAAATTTCACGCTGCCGGCTATTTTTGAGTGCTTTCCCCCGATTTAGACATTGCAATAATTTTACCTTTTAGAAAATTATCATTGAGACGAGCCATTCTACACTACCTATTGCAACATGACAAGCAAGACTATGAGGTTTTATTGTAGGTTTCTATAAAAGAGTTGTGTATGTTTTTTTTTTTTTTTTTTTTTTTTTTCAGAATTATTTTTTTACAAAAGGCATTGGTCAACGCAGAAAAAAAAAAACAGAAGTATTTTACGTGTAGCTTTTAATATAAAATGTTCTGTAAAATGTTCTTTTATTAGGCAATGAAATAGTGATCCGCATTGTTTACATATTGACGGTTAAATGATATCCACAAAAAACTGACGAAAGCAATATTATGTTGTTCTTCTGCAGAGACAGCGAATAAATTTATAAAATAAAAAAAATCATAGACGTAATTCTAATCTAGAAAAACAGCTTTATAATTGGCTTGCTTATTTTGTTGAACAATTTTGTTCTTTTTTTACGTAGAAACTTACTTTCATAATTTCTGTTTTAAAAACATATACGGTCCCCTAAAATGCGAAAAAATGAATTTCTAAGCATAGCGCGAAAACTAATGAATATTTTAAGCTCAAATTTTGGATTCCTACATAAAATCTCATTTAGATTGTTTTTCTATTAAAATTTAATATGGTTTCAGAGCATATTTTTTTCAAAGAATATTATCATTATTCATAAAAAAAATCTAAATTTATTTTTTAGCTGTTGTAAATGATGTTTTTAGCATTGGGCCGATGCACATTTTAATATAAAAAAACAATCGTTTCCGTTCCTAGTCTAATTTATGTGTTATGTGTAAAAATATCAAAATGCGTTTTAACATTACGAGAGAGATTTTTCAAAACTCAATTCTGAAGTAACGGCTGGATCAAATTTAACAAGATTCTGTATACAAAGTTAAAAATGGATGCTAATTACAAATATGTGATAAAAAAAGGCGGGTTCCCATTGAAAAATTTGAAGTTGATGCTCGTTTTAATATGAAGACGACCCCTAAACAACAATTTATCAACATAATTATTTATGTAGAACACATTATTCCTGAACAAATAACACCTTACACATGTCTCTAGTGCAGCGGTTCCCAACCTTTTTGATTGTGCGGCCCACCAGTTTTGTAGAAAACACGATTAAGGCCCACAAACTACTATACATTAGTTGCACAGCCAAAATGTACTATCTGGAGGGTGCCTGTTCATAACTGTATTTAAGTGTGAATAATATACCGTATTAGGACTGAAAGTGCGTTAAAAACAAGAGTTCTGGAGATGTTAATCCCTTTTTCCCTTTATATTGCATTACATATATAAATACACTGCACAAAAACTATTTTCAAAATATTTTTTAAAGAAGAAAATAACTTTATTGCATTCACTTAGCTGGCATAGCTGTAAGGAAACTCAAAAACAAGTCCTCAAAGTTAAAGCTCCATGGGATTTTTGGCATTGTCTTTCCTCTACGATGGAGTTGATATCTGGATTGAAACTGCATGATTTTAGTCTCAAATAATTCGCAACTTTCAATGCATTTCTATATTATTTTTTTAAAAAAAACTGCAATGAAAAGTCTCATTCAAATAGGTAGGTTGTCGAAAAGCCCCTCAAGTACCTCAATTCATTTTTGCCAGAGTTCAACAAAAGAGTATCATTTTTAACTTGAAGCTTGAATCTAATACTAGCTTCTTTGGCAATTTTCATTAAAGAAGTTTCTGATTTATTAGGTTTCATCTTCAATTATAGGGGAAAGTTCCTAAGAAATATAAGAAATCTTAATCCTAAAGTTCCTTATTGGCGATGAGCCAGGAGAGTTTTTGAGTGATAGTATATCTAATAAGTGAATTTTCGCGAAAAACGGAAATTAAGACTACAAGTTTTATCTTGATTCAGATTCCCGACCAGTGTCCACGGCCCAGTAACACGCTGTTCGCGGCCCACTTGTGTTCCGCGGCCCATGGGTTGGGAACCGCTGCTCTAGTGTCAATAGTCTGCGAATATGAACAAGTGTTTCGTTTTTTTTCTTCTATGACTGTACAGTGTATATGGTACCCTTAAACGGGGGGAAAATGAATTTTTAAGCCATAGCGCAAAAACTATTGAAATTTTTGAGCTCAAATTTTGGATTCTCACATAAAAGCTCTTCTAGATTGTTTTTCTATAAAAATTTTATATGGTTTCAGATCATATTTTTTTCAAAATATGTTATCATAGTTCATGAAAAAAACTAAATTAACATTTTTGTCGTTACAAATGATGTTTTTATAATTGGGTAGATTCATATTTTCATATAAAAAAATATCTTTGCCGAAATTTTTGAAGTTGATACTCGTTTTAATATGAAGACGACCCTTGCACAGCAATTTACTAACGTAACTTTGTAAAAGGCATTATTCCTGAAAAGATAACATCTTACACGTGTCTCTAGTGTCAATAGTTTTTAAATACGAACGAGTGTTTTTTTTTTTTTTTTAACTATGACTGTAACAACATCGATCTTAAAGAAAACCCAACAGTGTTGTTTTAATATGCAGCATAAAATCTGCTTTGGTTCATATATTTTAGCTAATTTGAAAAAAATTTACAAACTAGCGTCAATTCGACAAGACTTTTTTAGGCATTCGGTGAGATTTAATAAAATTCAAAAAAATGATATTCAATACGCAGTTGCTGACAAAAAATTCAACTGTATGTTCATTCCCATTTTTGTTATAAAATTTGCATATTTAATCTGTACAACATTTAACAACCAACCCCTAGAACAAATGAAAAAAACGACTTTCGGCCGACTGTCTTATTGTCGCCTGCGTGATGAATCTCGCAGCGATTTCTTGAGTACAAGAACAATAGTACTTAGACACCACTAAAACGGTAGTTGCCACAAAATATACTGGTAGAAAAGAATCTGTCATTCAGAAGGCTCTGTTTAATGAAAAAGATTAAGAACGAAGTTCTGCTTTTTCCAAATTAGACTACAACCCCTATAAGAGGACAGGCCAACTTATCCGAAACTTTGGTTCCAAGACAGCTTTGGATCCAACCAGGGTTGGCTTTCTGCCGGCAGAAACTAGTTTTTGCCATGCCAGTGGCAGAAACTGGTTATAACCGGTAAAAACTGGCAAAAACTTAAAAGTGTCTTTAATAACTTTTAACTTTACTTAACTTTTAAAGTTATTACTAAATGATATTCGTTTAAATAAACTGAGATATCAAACTTCTTTTCATCTTTGTAAAAAATAAAACCCTATGTTAGTGCTCTTGATTTAGTTCAAAAAGGGACCTTTTCAACTGCAGATGCTCGTAATATTTGCATTAATCTAACAAAGGACAAAAATCAGATGGGTTCTTAGGCAAGAGGAGTGACATACAGAACTACTAACAGGAAATTACTGATTGTAATTTGCTCGCTTTATATGCTTCATCTAAATTGCTCGTGATTGAAATTATCACATGCTTCAAGAATAAAAATGTCAGAATTTTACTTGCCAATATTAACCTAGATTTTGTATGTACAGTCATTGAAAAAAAAAAAACGAAACACTTTTAATTATTCGGCCATTCTACATGCTAGAAAGAAAAGAAAGGTGTCATCCAACTTGTTTTTAAGTCTTCTTCAAAACTACGTAGGTTAAATTTTGATAAGGGACCAAAAGGGAAAATGAGCACCAACTCTTGATTTTCACATGGGAACCCCATTTTTTTGCTACATAATTATGTTTAGACAGCAAAATTCAGCCAAGGAACGAAATTTCACTGCATTCCGTGCAGTAGAACAGGAGTTATTAACAAAAAACGTTTTAGGGACCGTCACCACATTGAAAACGCTTCTTTCAAGGTCACGGCTTATCAAGTAACGGAATGTAAACAAAAACAAAATAATACTTTCATTTAATTTGAATTTTGACATCTTGAATTCAAATTCTGTTTTTCGCGATCGCGAGTGTGTGTATGTAGGCGTGTGTGTTTGTGTGTGGGGGTTATGTGTGTTTGTGTTTTGGGGGTATATGTATGTGTGTGTAGGCATATGTGTTTGTCTGTGTGCAGGCATGAATGTTTGGGTAGTTGTGTATGTGTGTAGGTGTATGTGTGTAGACGTATGTGTGTAGGTGTATGTGTGTAGACGTATGTGTGTATGTGTATGTGTGTAAGTGTATGTGTGTAGGTGTATGTGTGTAGACGTATGTGTGTATGTGTATGTGTGTAAGTGTATGTGTGTAGGTGTATGTGTGTGTATGTGTTTGTGTGTGTGTATGTGTTTGTGTGTGTATGTGTTTGTGTGTGTGTATGTGTGTTTAGTTGTGTATGTATGCGCGTGTGTGTAGGACATGGATGCAACCTGGAGCCGACTTTCGCTATAGGAACAGCATCGTGAGGAGCTGGTCGACGGTGATGGTGCGCAGGGGGGCGGTGGGAAAATAAAATGATAAGACGCCAAAAACAATCAAATGAAAGCAATAAGCAATCGTGATTGCTCAAAAAAAAAAAAAGAGCGAGATTATCCATTTCAATTCATGAATTTTTTAAGTTCTCTTTTTTCCGTAATTCGATACTTTTTGGCCGATAATATTGTGCCACAAAGCGATTTACGGTCGCAAACTTTATTTTTTTGAAAAAAGGTTAAAATATTTACTGATTTTTGTCTATCTGGATTAACCTCAGAAAGGCGGATGGGGTTTGGCTGGTCCATCGTATATATCGTTACTTAATAAATCGAGTAATGACAAATTGAAAGTAATGGAACTTTTTGCTTTTTCTAATATGAACCTATTGGATTGTTTATATAATCATTCAGCAAATTAGCCTCATAGAAATGAAAATATCGAACTTATACCTAGAATCATGATGTGAATATGTTTAATAAATGTATTGCACCTATGTTACAGGTTTATTTTCGAATGAATAGAAAGTCTTTGATGTAAAATGGAATTGTGCGTTTTTAATTTCGCAAAACATTGAAAGAAGTTTAAATCATCGCATAAAAAAATATGAAAAATATACCGCACAACGCGGGAAGACGCAGCATTAAATGATTGGAGACTCGAGCGAAGCAAGGTCCATTTATTCCGTGAAAATTAGCTCTAAATACATAAAATGAACGAAGTAAAAATCTAAAAAATAAAACAGAAGCAGGAGAATATAAATACCCGTTAGTGAGCAAACCGTTCATACTCGAACTGCATTTGGGAAAAATTTGGTTTTTTTAATTAACATAGTGGACAAACACAGTCATTGTTCTAGCAGTTTTTTTGTAATCAAAAAACGAGAATTTGTTTCAAATCCAAATTTCATGCGGAAGATCATAATGCGTGGTATTATTTAAAAAAAACATAACACAATTGGCTATTTAATTTAAACATGTAATGGCTCTTAAAAGCAATTTAGGAAACGAATTTCCCAATGCTGTTTCTAGCAACGAGATTCGAGATGGTCCAACCCGTAATTTAAAGAGACGAAGTTATTTTAGCTGAAACCAAGGTGAACCAAAATCAGACGTCTTGTTATTTCTCTGACTTTGGAACTCTGCACTAGCAAACAAAGCTTAGCATTAGTTAATTTTGTTTCGCAAACCACATATTTGCAAATGAATAATTTCTATAGTACAGCATACCCGTCAGGCGCTTTTGTCGATCCTCGGGCTACAATTCCGTCCTTGCGGTGGATATGCAGACCGGAATCGGAATCAAATAGTGCTGTGTGCAGAAGTCAGGTCATTGACGCTGAGAGCGCGAACAAACTGCTAGGTAAAGTAAATTTATCTACTGTATATTTACGGCGGCTTACTGGTGAGATAAATTTTCTTCATCCACCAGTTTGTAGGCACTCTCAGCTTCAATGACATGACATCTGCTTCATTGCTCGGTTAAACTTAGTTCCGGGATGTTCTGCTAATTATTCGGACCAAGAGCCGCCTTCGAATGGGATAACCAAAGCGCAATTTTATCGCAGTGTAGACGCGGGCCACATTCGAAACTGGTCTAAATGGCACGTTGTTTGCGTAAAGTATAAGATCAGAAAGCAGAATTCGAGTTCCAGTGTCATAAAGTTGAAGCAAATATTCAGATATCGGATTCTGAAAAACATGCATTTCATAAGATAGGCATTCAGTAGTTGACAACAATAATTTATTACATATAACTCTCTTTTTCGATATTTTTCCATGTTATCCGAAAAAGAAGAAAATAATTTGAAATTTTATCTTTGTCTTGCGAGATTGATTTTAATGTCAAATCACGGACAATGACACAGAAAGTAAGTAGAAAAATAGTATTTAAATTTTAATTAAGAATAGACAAAAACTCAACTTAATCTAAGACCCAAATTAATGTTTTGTTAAATCTTTGATGAATTCAAAGAAAAAAAAAGAAGTTCACAATTAGCCACAACTACTACTTTTGTGCAGAATACGGGCTCAAAACACGCGGCTCACTACTGCGACTGACATTTCCTCTCCTAGATCTAAACGCATTTAAAATTATTCAAACACTTTACAAAAATAACAAAAATAATAATAATAATAATAATAATAATAATAGTAATAATAATTCCTAAAAACCAGCAAACTTATCTACGAGCAAATATTACCTATTGACCCATCTGGATACTGTTAAAGAGGAAATTTCACGCTGTCGGCTATTTTTCGAGTGCTTTTTCCAGATTTGGACAAGGCAATAGTTTTTCCTTTTAACAAATTATCACCGAGAAGAGTCATTAATTCTACACTGCCTATTGCAACATGACTAGCAAGACAATGAGGTTTTATTGTATGTTTCTATGAAAAAGTTGTGCATGTTAATTTTATTTTCTGAATTATTGTTTTACAAAAAGCAATGGCTAAACGAAAAAAAAAAAAAAAAAAAAACATAAGTATTTTTAGTGTAGATTTTAATTTTAAAAGTTCTATAAAATATTCTTTTATTAGACAATTAAATAGTGTTTCGCATTGTCTACACATTGACGTTTGAACGATATCCACAAAAAACTGACGGTTGCAATAGTGTGTTGTTATTCTGCAGAGACAGCGAATACATTTATACATTTAAAAATTCATAGACGTAACTGTAATGTAAAAAAACCGCGTTATAATTGGTTTGCTTATTTTGTTGAACATTTTTTTTTCTTTTTTTACAAAGAAACTAACTTTCATAATTTCTGTTTTAAAATAGTATACGGTCCCCTATAGAGGGAAAAAATGAATTTTTAAGCATAGCGCAAAATCTACCGAATATTTTTAGCTCAAATTTTGTATTCCCTCATAAGAGCTCTTCTAGATTGTTTCTCTCTTAAAATTTAATATGGTTTCAGATCATATTTTTTTCAAAAAATATTACAATAATTCATAAAAAAATTTAATTTTCATTTTTGGTGTTGTAAATGATGTTTTTATAATTGGGTCGATTCATATTTTGATATAAAAAAGCAATCTTTGCTGTGCCTAATCTAGTTTTTTGTTATGAGCAAAAATATCAAAATACGTTTTAACATTACGAGAGGAATTTTTCAAAACTCGATTCTGAAGTAACGGCTGGATCGAATTCAAAAAAAGTTTGTATACAAAGTTAAAAAAGGATGCTGATCACAAATATGTGATAAAAAAGGGGGGTTCTCTTTGAAAAATTTGAAGTTGATGCTCGTTTTAATATGAAGACGACCCCTTAACAACAATTTTTTAACATAATTATGTAGAACTTTTTATTCCTGAAACAATAACACCTTACACGTGTCTCTAGTGTTAATGGTCTTTGAATACGATCGAGTGTTTCGTTTTTTTTTTTTCTATGACTGTACCTAATGTCACAGCTTTGCAAAACAAATTGGCCCCATTTCTCGAAACCTATTTTTCCAGTCAAATTTTTACCACTTTCCCAGTTACTAGATGGTGGACCAGTTTGAAAAAATATACAACAGATGAAAGTTTCACGAATATTTCTTGTTCTTTGATGCATTGCCTGCTAGCTGCTCTGTTGCAAGAATAGTCTTAAGTTCCTCATTTGTGCACATTAAATTAAGAAAACTGTTTGGGTTTCTGAAACCACCTTTTCTCAGAGGCAACTGCAGGGACCAAACAATGTAACATTTGTTGCAAAGTAACAATTGATATATTGTACTTTAGTTAACAAATTAATTATTTTTTCCATGTATTTTCTACTGTGTGTCAATAATTAATTTTTTGTCATTTTGTGAGTTTTTGCCAGTTTCTGCCGCAAATGTGGCAGAAACTTTTTTTTGCCATGCCGGTTTTAACCGGTTTCTACCAGTGGTTTTAACCGCCTTGGCAGAAACTTGCCAACCCTGGATCCAACCCTGTTTCTAATATTTATAAATACTAATTTCTGGTTACTATGTCGAAAAACAACTGATGTTCAGTTGAGCAAAATGTCACTTAAGGTCAATCTAGAAGGATAGCTTACTTCGCAAATTCAACAAAAATGTTTCGAGAAATGTATACTGTAATGAACGTCATTTCCACCTCTAATTTGTTTAAACAAAGAAATTATTTGAGTGAAACACCCTCTGAAAAGATTGGTACCGAAAACTAATCATCACCAGTTCATATGGATGAGCACATGCGTACCATTTCATCCTATTCCATGTATTATTTTTTGAAATTGAAATTCAGCAAAAAAATCGTTGAAATGAATGTTGACAGAAACAGACTGACAGGGAAAAGATAGTTTTCAAAAATGGTGA
This sequence comes from Uloborus diversus, assembly GCF_026930045.1. Classification (NCBI taxonomy): domain Eukaryota; kingdom Metazoa; phylum Arthropoda; class Arachnida; order Araneae; family Uloboridae; genus Uloborus; species Uloborus diversus. The sequence goes on along the minus strand of NC_072738.1, from coordinate 51,599,013 downwards.
AATTGGTAGGACACACCTTTAAACGTGTTACTCAGTCTAAATGCAAAAATTTTCACTAAACCAATTGTTTCTTCGAAGAAGTAACTACTATAATTACAAATGATTACCATTGCCATTTCACTTTCAGATCATTAAATTTTGTCTTCTAGTCATTAGCAATGACGAAGTTCCTTGACATAAAAATGGAGATCTAACGGATCGTAGTCCAGGTTTTAAAAAGTAAATAGTCATATCAGTATCAATTCAGGCAATCAGTATTATAATTAGGAATTGCAATACTGGACCAAAATTTCAATTCGGTATTCGGTATTTCTAAAACGTGATACCGGAATACCGGTATTAATACCGGTATTTGAAATTTCTCAAAACATACTTGAAAACATATTGTTTCGTTGCCACATTTAATAATTTTGTCAAAAATTGTATTATTTATGAAAACGTATTGTGAACAAATATAAAATGAAGGAACAGATGCCATAGTAAAAAATCAATAATAGTAAAGAACGTAATGCATCTATTGCATCGTCTGTAAGCCTGGAACTCATTTTGGGCTCAACTTTCCTACAGTTGAAAATACTGTTTTTGAATACAGGTAGGTCGGTTGGTACTGTTAATCATGCGCGATGCACCTCCTATAGCTGTTTACAAGTTCCTCATCTTCAAATAATTCGGTCTTTTGAGTTTTATTTTTAGAAAAATCCTTTTGTGTGTGTGTCTATTTTGCATTGTGTGTATTATTATTATAATTTATTTTTACATTTATATATAGCTAGTCGCAATTTCTTTCCAAAAGACAGTACTTTTTCTATATTAACATCATTTTCTCTTCAGCAGGAGAGTTTTGCGTTTGATATTTATTATAAGGGTGTAAAATTTACGATAAACTTGACTTAATTTGATCTTCTTAATTTCTCTTATTCGTTTTCGCGTTCTTTTCAAAATTCTGTAGAGTTATAATTATGTAAATATCTGAAAATATGTTTCATATGATATGCTTAACCTCTAAAAATTTTCAAGGCACTATATAATTTCTAAACAATTATCTTGCCAAGTAAAAAACGAAACATGACAACAATCAAATACCGGTGACAGCAAAGTACCATTTGTTTTGTTAACAAGAAAAAGTTTTTTGCCAAAATTCAGTAAAGTTGAGAAAAATATTTAAAGAAACTATCATGAAGTATTAGTGCAATTAATAGTTGGGTTAAATTATTCATAGATCAAATACATTCGAATTTGCACTCGAAATTAACTTTCACAAAAGGGAAATGGAGTTATCAGGCATATGGAAAAAATAAACCATTGTTCATGAAAATGCGATTAATCTCACCATCTAGTAATGAAAATATCATGGTTCAATTCATCAAAAAAATAGCTTGGTTATTTGGAAGAGCAAATTTTCTATTCAATTCGAAAAAACGACAATTCAACATTTTAAACTTGCTAGCACTTTGATTAGTAACTGGAACATATGTACATTGAAAATTATGTAAAAAGGATGGCACATTTCGAAAGGTTGAGCAAAAAAGGCTCATCTCGACATTCAAAAGCATATTTCAAAACTCAACTTCGACGGCAGACGAACATTCGAATAACCACGAGCCAATACAGCAACACCTTTTTTGTAGGTTTCTCAGTGTTGCGAACAATCAATTCAAAAACTATCGAGTGCTCGTGACAACAATCATTTTGAAATCCTTCGTACTTTTGAATCCAAATTTTTACATCAATAGATTGATTTTGGTTCTGTATCATGGAACATGAAATGTACATTCAAAATACGAGTAGACATTAAAAAAGTTAAATTGAAAATTCTTTAATTGAAACTATTTATTATTTTCAGCTGATACCGAAAACACCGGTATTACGAAATTGAAAAATTACTGGATATGCCGGTATACCGTGATTGTAATCACTAATTATAATGAACCAGCATTTCCAGGAACAAAAATAGTTGATAAGTGTTGAACTTTTCGAAAGCTGCCTCATGAAGACATTGACGTCATTATCAGCACCGCAACCGTCGTTTATCGCTTTATTATTAAGATATAAATAGGGATGATGCACGACAAGAGATATAAAGGCAATACATTATGGCGAAATTATAAGCATACTTGATTTAATTTTCTAACTTTAAGTACATGTGTGAATAAACTGAATGAAATAACATTTTTCTCTAGAATTGGTTATCAGCTTTTTCTAAGTTTTCTTAACAGGGTATTAAGTTTATATCAACATTTCATTTCTCATCTCTAAATTAACGCCACTATAATAGGGAGAACTGACTAATCCGGCATTTTGGTTCCAAATCTGTCGGTTGCCAAAAGTACTTGATCGAATCACGTAATTGTTCAAATTTAGTATTTGTTCAAAAGCCTCGTTGCAGGAAACTGGTGCCCAAGCTTTAGATGTGTTGCGTGATCAATGTTTGCTTATTTTATTCCGTAAATGAAGAAAATCCAATTAATACACAATTAAAAACAAATAAGGTATAAAAATGAGGTTCAACGCAACAAAGATTTCCCGATACATTTTTGTTGAATTTGCAAATTAAGTTATCTTTCTGCATTTAACTTAAGTGACATTTTACTCAATAATTCATCAATTGAGGCAGTGAGAAGCAAAGGGATGTAAGTGGCAAAATGAAAAATTTGGAGATAACCAGTACACATGGAAGGTTAACCTCTCCTCTGTCTTGGGGCAAAAGATGATATTAGTAGCCCTGGTAGTTGCTGCTATACAGCATGATTTAGAAAAAAATTCCAATGAAAGCCTACATAGGAGCAAATCTTCAAACGCGTTTTACTCAAAACTTGAGTATGTTCACTTGCATCCCTTTGCTTCAATTGTAATACGATATAGCAACTAGCGAATATCATACCGTATCTTAAAAAAACTGGAAAGAAGGTTGGATCCAAATTTTTTTTGGAATTCAAATGTCGGATAAGTCTACTTGTTCTTATCAAGGGGTTCTACTCTAAATATACTGCAGCTTGTAAGTGTACAGTGCCAATAGGGAACGAGTTTACGCATATTTGACCGTGGATCCAAAAGTTTCCATCTCATTCACCGCAATTGAGCGGGTGAGACGTTTCTAGAGCTTCATGGAAGTGGATGAAGAAAACGAAGTTAACTATCATCTATTCATATATAAATCTTTGAAAAAAAAAACTGACAAGTATTAAGTCGTGTACTGACCTGCTGTTATTGTATTCTTTTGCCAGCTAGGCAGGTAATTTAAAGTGCGCTGCTTCACTTTCCAAACTGTTTCGTAATTTGGTGAGAAGTCCGACTTACACCGCACACACATGCCATAAGAGCCCTTTTATGGGGTAGGTAACCATTCACAACAAAATAACACATTCACACAAAGAATGGACAAGGACAGGAGAGAGAAAGTACATTCATGCCCAAGCCAGGATTCGAACCCATGACCTCCCCATCGCAGTCAGACTTCTATGACCACGTGATAAAGCGGCCGGCCAATGTCAGCCCCTTAAAATATCTTTGGATTTTTTTTAAAGCTTTCCGCTGAAATATAAAGCAGGGGAATACTTCACACTCTGACATTATATTGGCATTTGTTGTTAAACTAAAAACGCTTTTCTTCAAACCACTCTAAAACTCATTTTTGCAGCCACTGCCATTTACCTGCCCACAGAAGTATAGCCAGCAACTGATTTCTTACTTTTGATTCTGAAAATAAAAAAAACAAAATTTAATTTGAGTAAAAAAAAATAAATGCTCTACAAGGGTAACGTTTTTACAACCAAGATTTTATCTGCAGGCAAATAAAAAATGTAAACAAATTTTTAAAGCATTCACAAGCACAGAATTTATATTATTCTAAAACTACGCATAGAAAAAAAAAGTGAATGCTTTCCATATTTTCTTACTTTTATTGTAAAATATGATATACATTCAACTTTTTATACATTCTATCTTTTCTTTGACATATGAATATATATAGGTCTTTTTGAAAGCTCTCATTTATATAAAATCTTGAAAGCTTTCAGAGTATTGCGGAAAATCTGCAGTTTATATCCATTAAACTCTGCTTTTTAAAATTCGAAACGGTTTTAAACTGCACGAAACACAATTCCTAGATAACTTATTTTAGCACTTTAAGCGACTTAAAAAGCTTCTTTAAGTAATAATTCTGAAATTAAATGCAAAAATGTTGGGTAATAAACTAAAAAAATTGAAAAACTGCTTTTCTAGCTGTCTTATTTGCAAGAAATAAGAGCATAAATTATCTTTTAAGAAGCACCGTAAGTTCGTAAACCACTTTTACAAACATTTTTTTACGCGCTCATGACAGTTCTCGCTTGAACTTCGGCTCTGTTTTCTGACTGAGCATTGTGGAAACAAAACAAGTAAATAAAAATTGACAAAGCATTATTGATGTAGGGCCATTCTCAAAAATTCTGATAACGAATTTTGTTTACCCCCGAAACAAAAAACCAAGGTGGTTTTAAATGTAGCGTGTCTATGCGCCTGTTTGCAGCTTTTAAAAGGATAAACTGATTTCGATACACACACACACACACGCATATATATATATATATATATATACATATATATATATATATATATATATATATATATATATATATATATTCTGATTTAGTTCACATCTTTGCAGGACTTTAACTACGAAAGATATTAATTAAAACCCGCAAAAATTAGCAATCTTTTGCAATTTCGGTAATCCTTATTTCCAAGGCTACATTCCTCCCCAATTCTTCTTTCCCCTAAGATGTAAATTTGTAAAATCGTCATTTTATATCGCTTTATAAAATTACCATACAGTTTATTAAAAAAAAACTTTTTCTCTTTATTTTACCACTTTAGACAAATGGAAGTTTTTAATTTGAATGTATCGGGCACTTTTGTCAAAATTGAAGCTTGACTGTGGAGGAAATTGAACATACATTATGATGAAAATTTTTAAAAGAAAGCTCTAAGGAAGTTGAACGAATAATTGAAAAATGCCTTGCAATGCTGTAGTTATAAAAAAAAAATATACTTGTTTATCCTTCCTTTTATATTCAAATTAACTTTTTATGTTAACTAAACTAAAGTTGCAGAAGAACTTTTTAATCCAACTGCAAAAGCGACAAAAACACTGCAGAAATAATCAGGAACATTCGTGATAAAGAATGGTCAGTTAGAGTGCCTGAAATGCTGTACAGGGTGGGTTCAATCGAATCTGCCATACGAAAGGGGATGATGGAAGAGCCCAAGCAGAGAGTAGTATCAGTTATCATCGTATCCAATCCTTAACCGCAACCGAATTATGGTAGATATAAGAAAAATGAGTTTAAAAAATAAATCGGAGAAAACGACCTATGTCTGAGATTTCTGTAGGTCCTACACACAAAATAAGTACTTATTTGGAACGAGCAGACTAAATCGTATAAAATGACACTTTTCCAATCAAGATAGTCGCATTTTACAGCGAGCTACAAGCTTTGAAGCATTGGACACACTCAGAATTGAAATGGTACCAAAGTTTTCAATCGACATTTTCAAAAACAACCATTGAGCTACAATAGGTCAAATCTACCAGAACCTGGCTCATTTCACTAGCTTTCAGATGGATGCAACAACATCCATCTATTGGGCTTTCAGTTCAGCAGAAATTCAGGCTTTTGTTTGAAACAGTGTAAAAATCTGCATTGAACGAATGCAGATTTTATGCAGTAAAAAAAATTCTGAAACGTTGCTGGGTATTTCATTGTTACATTTCGGGATTTTAATGGTTCTCATCCACTTCCTGGAAAAGTCAATTATAATTGTCAAAGCGTTTCCTGAATGGTTACAGTTTGACGAATGCAGACTTTTCACTGTTGTAAAAAATATTTTTACCTCCCAGTTTGAAGATTGACTGATCGTATTTATCAAGTGTATCGGCTTCAGCTTCATGACGGCCTGTCCATGCTAATTAAACTCCCACAGGGACCGAATAATTAGGAACTGCGTTGCTTTGCAAGAATTGCAGGCGAGTAAGATATTCGTTACGTTCTCGCTTAGCTTTGGCCATATTTGCAATAATGCTTTTGGAACTTTCCTGATAAATCAGGAAGATGCCAAGCTATTATGTTATACCTTTAAGGTTACTCCAATTTTCCAGAGACGCAACTGGCTTTTAACGGGAAGATTTCTGAATTTTTCAGGAGGCTTCCAGGATAATATCAGGAAAATTACTGAATTTTAGCGGAAAACGTTCCTGGATTTTGCAAGATATGTTACTGGTGGAAATTGGGCACATCAGCTGCCCATTGTTTTCCAGCAACGTTTTTGCATCGTTTTCACCGTGTTGAAAAAAGAAAACCTGTGAAGAGTCACACTTTTCTGTTTTTCACTTTCTAAATCACTTAATAAAATGTATTAATTTTAACATTTTATTAAGTGAAGAAACACAACAGATAACAATAAGTAAAAACAAAAGAAGCATTACTACACTGTAAAAACGATTCAGAAACGTTCCTGGAAAATAATAGGCAGCTGATGTGCCCAATTTCTGCCAATAACATCTCTTGCAAAAACCAAGAATGTTTATCACTAAAATTCAGTATCCTTCTTGACATCATCCTGAAAAATCCAGAAATCTTCCCGTTTAATGCCAGTCGTGTCTCTAGAACTTCAGAGTAATCTTAGGTAGGAATAATATAACAGCTCCATAAATAGTATTACAATCATGGCCAAAACTAAGTCAGAACTGCACGTAAGTATCAAGCATCTTAGTTGATTGCAATTCTTGCAAAGCTACGAAGTCCGAAGACTTATTCGCTTCCCTTTGGAAGCTTAATCAGTCAGGACGAGCCATAATTGAATTAAAGTCGATACACCTTAATAATACTCTCGGTTTATCTTTAAACTTTGGAGCTATAAATATTTTTTACAACAGAGAGACGACTGCATTCCTGCAACTTGTAGCAATTCAGGAAACTTTTTAACAATGATACTTGATATTTCCAGGCAGGGGAAAAAAACCATTTAAATCCCGAAAAGTTACACAGAAATACCCAGTAACGTCTCGGAATTGCTTTACAGTGTATCCCGTGCTTTTCACAAAAAAAAAAAAAAATCAATACTAAAAATTTTACACTAAAATCAATGAGTACATTTAATCAATCTTCAGAATTTACCATAGATGCCGAAATTGTTCGTCGCCACACCTGATACATACTCTTGCCCTTTCGCGAACGGAAACAACGTTTTTTTAAGTAAAATTTATTTTCTTACCTTTACTACTGCTCTCTTCAAGCCAGTAGTGCAATTCCTGCAAACAGGCTACTTCTGTTTTGTATCCTTCTTGTTTTAAGAATCCCCAAGAAGTCCACTTGCGTCAGGTCTGGCGATCTAAGAAGTGGGACCCGTACGAACAATCCATTGGGGATAATGTTCAGTCAGAAAATTCGGAACGGCATTTAAAAATCAGCAGGGTTACCATCGTGTGAAAAAAGATTTCCGCTCTCTCCGAAGCAGAAGTAACATCAAGTAAGCCAGGCAAATGATGTTCCATAAACGCTAAGTATGCACTGTAAAAACGATTCAGAAACGTTCTTGGAAAATAATGCGCGGCAGATGTGCCCAGTTTCTGCCAGTAAGATACCTTACAAAAACCAGAAACCTTTTCCGCTAAAAATCAGTAACTATCCTGAAATTATCCTGGAAGCCGCCTTAAAAAGTCAGAAATCTAGCCGTTTAAAAGCCAATCGTGTCTCTTTAAAATAAGAGTAAATTTAGGAAGGTGTAACATTATAGCTAGGAGCCTTCCTGATTTATCTAGTAAGTTTCAAAAGCAGTATTGCAAACATGGCTAAAGCTAAGACAGAATTACAAGCAAGTATTTTACTCTCCTGTAATTCTTGCAAAACTACGTTGTTCATGGACTTATTCGCTCGCTTTGGGAGCTTAAGCAGTCTGGACGAGCCGTAATCGAAATGAGACCGATGCACTTCATAAATACGCTCAGTTAATCTTTAAACTAGTAGGAACTAAAATTATTTTGCACTAGTGAAAAGTCTGCATTCATGCAATTTGTAGCAGTTAAGGAAACTTTTTGAGTATGATACTTGATTTTTTCAGTAAGTGCATAAAAACCATTAAAAACCCGAACCATAACATGGAAATACTTAGTAACGTTTCAGAATTTTTTTACAGTGTGTGCTTCCTGCATTAAGAAATCTAAAAACATACGGATCCATCAAATGATCGCCGATTACGCCCAGCCAAACATTTAAACTAAATCGCGTTTGGAACTTCGGGTTAAAAATGGATTTTGTTCAACAGATTGATGCCAGCAAGATAAAATAAGAGAATAAGTTTCAATTGTTTTGTTTGAAAACTTTTGTATAAGGTTACAAAAACGAACTATTTTCAAAAGGAGTCCCACTTATCCCAACCAACCCTATATCTTAATACATTGAAAGATTATTTATGTATTTTAAATGTTTTTATCAATACTGTTGTGAAGTTTTAGGTACTATATAAAACTTCGGTTGATTTTTTTTTTTTTGTTTTGTTTTGTTTTTTTTTTTTTTTTGTTTACTTTCCATGCAATGTCTGATAGTTTGTTGATTTTCATGGGATCATAAGAATATTCGCTAAAATCATCATATATAGTTCCTTCAAATATTGTAAAGCTCAACTATGTACTGGCATAAAAAATTGCTAGCAGCGGTAAAATATTTGCCCTGTTTCTAAAATTGATTGTTTTGATTTAAAGATGATGACAAAGATGTCAAAATTTAAATATACTAATGATTTTATTTATTTCTAATATATGTTCTCTATTGTTTACCAATTTAGTTTCAAAATGTCTTAATAACTGTAGTAAAATTATGTTAAGAACACGTTGCTTTGCTTTTAATTGAGTCATAGACATGAGTTTTAGTGAGTCTTCAAGTTAATGATTATCTAATCGCGCATAAAAATTAAGATTGAAACAAGAAATTATTTATTAAAAAAATTAGCTTCTTTGAGATTGCAGTAACATGTAATTCAAGCCAATTAATACAATGACCTTTTTTTTTTGTGCAGAAAAATTATGTTTCCGTTTAATCTTTTTTGTGATTTATCCCAATGTCTGTTGATTCATCAAAATTTATTTTCGCAGTTGATAACAGTTCTTTCCAGATGTAATCTCAGCTCTTTTATTTGACTTCCTATTGGTATCAAATATTTCATGTTTTTTTTTTTTTTTTACATTAATTTAAGTTTAAACATTTTGTTATCGTTTGTTGAGTTTTTAAGAACTAGTATCTTTACAAATCTGGATTAAAGAAAAGAAATTTTTCAAAAAAATAAAAAAAAAAAAAATCTTGATTAACATGCAAGTGTTGGTAAAATGTTTTTAAAAAAAACATGAAGAGTTCTGCTGAAAATAAAACCTTATTAGTTAAAGTAAAAAGAAATTCGTAATTTTTTAGAAGTAAATAATATTCCACAAAAAAAACTACCAACATTAGTAGTACAAATGATACTGTTTTACTCGAATAAGTTCAAACTGTTGCCCACGTTACAAACAATCTATGACATAGTTAATTTTGCTCACTACTATTCTACTACATCAAATTTCTAATTAATAACTCGCATATATAAAACACATCACGTAATTTGTAACTCAAAAAAGTCTTCATGAAAAAAAATGAAATTACTCTTAAAAATTATCGAAAATTCCTTCAAACACCTTTTTACTTATATGCGGTTTAATAATAAAAAAATATTTTACCAAGGTAATAACCAACATTTCTGTATGTATATTGTGAGTTACGTAAGTTACGATTATCTGTAAGCATTCGTCGATAAAAAGATACTTTTCAAGAAGCGAAACTCTGTTTTTTACTTTCTTCTATATCTAATATATAGAAGAAAGTATTGGATTCGTGCAAATTTTCGAATTTCGATTTTTGACGGATTCGAACGTTTTGAGGTGTGCTATGTCCATTTCGACCATTTTTGGAAAATGTCTGTCTGTGTGTGTGTGTGTCACGTATGTGTGTGACCAGTTTTTTTTGTGGCCGCTCTACAGCAAAAACTACCACATGAAATCGAACGAAATTTGGTACACATATGTGCCCCTACGTGAACTTGTGCCCATTAGTTTTTGGCGCAAATTCCTCTAAGGGGGGGGGGGGTGGAGCAATAAGACGTTTCTTGAGTTATGTGTGCCTGCTATTCTCCAGAAAGATTTAATGGTGATTTCAGGAAGGTTATTGACTTTTAGCAGAAAACATTACTGCTTCTTTGCTAGATATGTTACTGGCAGAAATTGGACACAGTAGCAGCCCATTAATTTCTTGAAGCGTTTCTGAGTCGTTTTTACAGTGCAGAGAGAGGAAAGGGGTGCCACAAAGTGTCCACGGAATCAATATATAAAAAAGATGGACCAAAGTACGATGTGAAAGTATTAATTCTTCATAGGGTGCTGCAAGTCGCAAAAGTTATGGAACTTCTGGCCTAACCTCTTCCCCTCTAATATCACCTGAGATTACCAAAAATTGCATTGCTGTAGCAAAGTTTCTTGGGGAGAACCTCTTGATCAGCCTTAGTTTTACGCAAATACTTAATGGCTAAATCAAATAGCGAATATAAATTGTTTATCTTCAAAATTTTTTCACAATTGCCACTTTTGTGATAATCATTCTCCCTGCTTATTTCATTATGTCTAGTACGAAGAAATGCTTTCTTGATATTGCAATATTTCTTTTTCAAGTTCTAGCAAGCCAAGGTTAAATATAACTGTAAAAATTATATTGATTACGTTTCACTAGCCATTCTCAAACAGCATAAAAATTATCCACGGACCACTAATGGCCCGTGGATAATTTTCACTAGCCATTCTCAAACAGTATAAAAATTATCCACGGACCACTAATGGTCCGTGGACCAGAGGTTGAGAACCATTGCTCTAAACCACATTAGGTTTGCTACACACGGTTAAGGAACATTAAGTCTGCTGTAAGATTCACTCTTTTTCGTTTTGCTCAAAATCGTTCTTCTGTCACCTACTCTTTTTTGCACCTTACTGGGTCATATTCTCAGTGAATAGAGTTTGAGGGTCATTGTCATCCTCCACCCCGCAGGACCATCGGTTTTAACTGAATTATCAATACTTATGTGGTAGTGCATTTGTTGCGAGTATTTAATGATTCAAGTGCACTTGGACCGAAAAACATCTGCGATATAAGAGATCCCACTAAAGTACGTCTACTAAGATGTAATTCTAAAGTCATAGTTATACAGAAATTGATAATGGATGACGAACCAAAGCTACCCACTAAGATATAACTGTAAAATCATAGTTATACGGAAATTGATATTGTATGCCACCAAAGTGGAGTAAGTACAGAAAACTTTTTAAAAATTCGGTCAAGATTGTACACTGTAAATAAATTCCGAAACGATACTGGTTATTTCCGTGGAACCTTTCGGGATTCCAGAGGTTTTCACCTATTTCCCCGTAAAATCAAGTATTTTCGCAAAAAAGTTTCCTGAATTGCTAAAAGATGCACGGATGCAGACTTCTCACTGGTGTGAAAGATATTTTTTGCTACCAGTTTAAAGATTGACTGAGTGTGTTTATAAAGTGTATAAGGCTTTAACATGATTACGGCCCGTCCAGCTTGACTAAGTTCCTCCAATGGGGGCAAATATGTCACTGGATAGCTGCAGTCTTTGCGAGGCAAGGAATATACTTGGTTCTTGCTAGCAATTTTCGTGTAGCTTTGGACATGGTTGTTCCAACGCTTCCTTAGTAAATCAAGGAAGTTCTAATCAAATAATTAATATTTTAGAACGTCTACAACTGTCTTTAACAGGAGAGATTTTCCAATACTTCAGAAAGGTACTGACTTTTATCGGAAAACGTTCCTGGTTTTTGCAAGATATGTTACTGGAAGAAATTGGGCACATCAGCTGCCTATTATTTTCAGGAACGTTTCTTAATCGTTTTTACAGTGTAGCGTCAACCAATGAAGAGCAAATATAAAAAAATCTAACAATGAAAGACAGCATGAATAAAATATAGAAAAAGGAATGGGATAAACTTGAATATTTTTAAACCTGTTAGAGAACTTCATAAAGCATTTAATCACTAACTTTGTAGTTAGATATTTACTTCAGTTGGCAAAACCAAAAACAATGCGATTATTGTTCACTGTAAAAACGATTCAGAAACGTTCCTGGAAAATAATAGGCAGCTGTTGTGCCCAATTTCAACCAGTAACATATTTTACAAAAACCAGGAACGTTTTTCGATAAAAGTCAGTAACCTTTCTGAAATATTGGGCAATCTCCCCTGTTAAAGCCAATCGTGAACCTTCTAAGAAAATGAAACAGGTTTTATGTATTTGAGTATAATCTTCCTAATTTCCCAAGGGATCTCCAGAACCATTGAAGCAACAATGGCCAAAGCTAAGCGAAAATTGCGAGCAAGAACCAAGCACATTCTTTGCCTGCAATCCCTGCCTCGCTATATAAAGATTCAGCTATCCAGTGACTTATTTGCTCGCAGTGGAACTTTACGTCAATTGAGACGAACCGTAATCAAACTGAAGCCGATACACTTAATAAGCACCCTTAGTCAATCTTTAAACTGGTAGCAAAAGATATTTTTTCACACCAGTGAAAAATCTGCATTCTTGCATCTTTCAGCAATTCAGGAAACTTTTTTGCGAAGATACTTGATTTTGCGGGGAAATAGGTGGAAACCTCCGAAATCCCGAAACGTTCCACGGAAATAACCAGTAACGTTTCGGAATTTTTTTAGTGTTATTTCAACAATATACAAGGGCTGTAAGGACAGCCCCCTCCCCTCTCAGAATGTAAATTCTGGCTGCTCGGTGCAGTCGATGGTTTATCAGAGGTTTATTACTAGATTGAAAGTACAGCAGTTAATGGAAACGTATGCTCAATTTATCTTGTTCATTTGATGCAGGTTTTTCCAAAAATGACTGATACATTTGAAAAATCAATAAAAACTAAACGAACAGCGACAGAAATATACCGTTTGTTGCATTATGCTTGGTACAACAGTTAATTATAAATATACAAACTTTCAAAATTAGTTACAATGTTTCTCAACAAATAGTGCTGCCGGTATTTTAAAAGATATAAAAGAAAACGCAGTCTGTAAGATCGTCAAAATGAAAGTACATTTGAAAAATTAATAAAAACTAAATGGGCAACGACAGAAATACTGTTTATTTGCAATATGCTTGGAAAAACAGTCAATTTTCCAACAGACACACCTGCAGTCTCCTATAAATACCTGCAGTGCCATCAGTTGAGGAATATTGTAACTAATTTTGAAAGCTTGTCTGTCTGAAAATTTACTTTTGTCCCAAGCATAATACAACAAACGGTACATTTATATCGCTGCCCGTTTAGATTTTATTGATTTTTTAAAATGCATCAGTCATTTTTATGACACCATGTATTTTTTACATCAACATTTGAGGCAGTTAGAAGCAATAGGATGTAAGTGGCAAAATTTAAAATTTGGAGATAATTAGTACAAATGGTAGGTGAACCTCTCTTTTGTTTTGGGGCAAGATATGCTACTAGTATCCTAGGCAGGTTCTGTTATACATCCTGATTCAGAGCAGAGTTTCTTAAATTGTGTTCCGCGGAACCCCGGGGTTCCACGAACATTAATCAAGTGTTTCGCGTTGTTTTTATTAAAAATGAAAACAGTCACTTAAAAAACTGTAAAAATTTGTTTTGTATGAAGCATTCAATCAATATTTTCTAAATCGACACAGAGAAAACACCCAAAAGCAGAATTGTGAGTTATAGACTCAATTCTTGTAACCTGTGACTTGGTTAGTACAAGAATACGAAATTTTTATTTATGACATTTAATAATTAAAAAACAAACGCGTTGGTTTTTGATGACAATAATTATTAATTAAAACACTTATTATCATTGTTATTGCAAGTTAGCCGTTATTGAATTCTGCATTCATATTCTATCGAAGGTGAAGCAGAGGTTCCGCAAAAAAAGTGGATATAAAAAAGGGTTTCACTTATCAAAGAAATTAAGAAACGCTGATTTAATGAAAAAAGTTCACTGAAAGCCTACTTAGGAGCTTATCTTTAAATGCGTTGAACACAATAAGTCCACTTACATCCCTTTGCTTCTCACTCCCTCAATTGTTCGTTGGGAAATCAAATTTTAGCTTTTAATTGACCACAAAACTCTGAAAACAGTATTTGAATCATTGACTGTGACTTTAATACCACATTTTGTATAACCATAGTAACTACCAGTAGGATTTTTAGTTTAAACTATATAAATAGTGAAGTCAGAGAAGCGCATTGTTCGTCAGTTTTAAATTTTATATCCTTAATTAAAAACGCCTACTAAGCTGTGGGCGGGAGGGAAAAAATAATAACTGTCACCAAATGCAACTCTAGTTCGCGGGCGCAATCTGTTGCCAGATTGGGGAAAATTTCCCCATTTTGGGGAAATCTGGTGCTCTCTGGAGAAAATTTGGGGAAATGGGTTTTAAGGGGAATTCTTTGGGGAAAAATTTTTTTCTTGCGGGAAATTTTTTTTTCTTATTTAAATTCGCGCCTTGACATCTGGTAGTTACATTGTATCAAACAGCGTTGGTTAAGCTTTGCTTAACTTGATGCAATTCGCATTTCGCATTATGTGGAATATTATGCTAAGGAATTTGCAATAATAGTTCTGCGTGAGTAAATAGTTGATACGTGAAACAGGCAAGTGTGATGAAGAATGTCCTTGGATAAGTATTGTAACGGATCCGGTGCGACTTCCAACTTTCTTGAAAGGACGACACAGTTCTTGAGAAAAGCACAGAAAATTTATTTACACTGTGTACAGGAAAGATCGTCAACAACTGCTAAATTGATAATCAGCATTAAAGCAAATATCACACAACGCCGTAAACTCAACGGTTACACACGTATTTACTTCCAAATACGAAAAACAACACAGCGAAATGCCTCGCAATAAACAGAGCTAACACACTCTCAGTACAAATTCTCAATCGAAACTGACTCATTCACAAGACGCCCGGCACTTTATACCGAGCGAAGAAATCTCTAGAAAATCCTACTAAGTTCTACTCATTTCTATATCTTTTTATTCATTCACAAATCTTATCAATGAAAAATAGGGAGACCATATACTTCAATCGAATGTATAGGGGCTGTATATTCATAACAGGAAACTATTTACAGGTTACGTTACTACCATAATTTTAGATGAAAGATAATTTAGTAAACGCATAATTTAGCTAGATTACGACAAGTTAATCACAAAAATAATTACTATTTGCATAATTTGTAACATTGCCCCCTTCCTAAGGACTGCACGTCCCGGGCAGTACAATCTCCAGAAAGGGTGCCAAACTTCTATCACAAGTTTACAAATATACACATTAATTAATAACTAACAGACACAGAAAACACAATAATAACAAGAAATATTACTAAACATTAAAAGCAAAAATTATCTACAACTTTTATGTTATCAACCATGGTTGTTTACGTAATACTCATGAACTATGGCCATAGTATGGGGCTAACCGATCATAATGTACAACCCTAGGTTTTGCATTAGGTGATTTTTGGATCCTCACTACGACGTCATTTAGTCGGTTAACGACTTTGTAGGGTCCATCCCAATGCGACTGCAATTTGGGTGAAAGACCTTTCCGTCGGATGGTTTTTTCCGTCTTTTGGATTCCATAACCAAATCTTGTCGCCTTCGTTGAATTCATGTCCAGTAGACCTTGTGTCGTATCGGGTCTTCATCTTCTCCGCCGCGATGTTGATTCGGTCCCGTGCGAAGTTATGAACGTCTTCCAACCGGGCCTGGAGATCCTGGATGTACTCCTCAGGCGATGAAGGCGCATCCGGAGGACGACCGAAGACGAGATCACAAGGTAGCCGAAGCTCTCGTCCGAAGAGCATCTGACATGGGGCATATCCGGTAGTCTCGTGGACAGCACTGCGGTAGGCCAGCAGGAACAAAGGTAGCTTCTTGTCCCAATCCTGTTGATTTCTGGAGACCATAAGCCAGAGATTATTCAGGATTGTGCGGTTGAATCTCTCCACCATGCCGTCTGATTGTGGGTGTAGTGGTGTTGTCCTAGTTTTCTCAATTCCGAGAATTTGGCATAGGCCCTTAAACACAGCAGAGATGAAATTCCTCCCTTGATCGGAATGAATCTTCAAAGGTGTTCCATATCTCGAGATCCAATGTTGGACTAGAGTCTGCTACGGTGGTAGCTCTTGATCTGGAATGGGATATGCTTCGGGCCATTTGGTGAAATAGTCGATGGAAACAAGAATGTATTTGTTTCCATCAGCAGTTCTTGGTAGAGGACCCAGGATGTCGATCCCAATTCGTTCGAAAGGAGCTCCGATATTGTACAGATGTAGCTTCCCTCTGCTTATTTTCTTCGGTCCTTTTCGAGCAGCACAGGCGTCACAAGAATAACACCACTTCTCCACGTCATATTTCGCCTTGCTCCAGAAGAAGCGCTCCCGAACTTTACTGAGGGTTTTCAAGACACCAAAATGTCCTCCAGTCGTACTACTATGGATTTCTTTCAGAACATCTGAAATCCTTGATCGGGGAAGTAGTAACTGCCACCTAGATGTTTTGCCCTCATCAGATTCCCATTTTCGGTACAGTACGCCGTTCCGTAAATGGAGTGAATTCCATAAAGCCTATTATCTTTTTATTGCAGGACTGAAGATGGAAACGTTCTGCCAGCTAGGTCGCCGACTGTCACTTTCCATGAACTCCAAAATTGGTTTTATGTCGGGGTCTTCAAGTTGATCTTTTCCAACTTGGTCGTCACTCCATGGATCAGGTTCTGATGATGTTGAAGTCACTGTCACCTGATGCGCATTAGGGCTAGTCATTCCATACTGTTTCTCGATTCGGGAACAATAGTGGTTGTTCTCAGGACAGGGTCTCCTTGATAAAGCGTCTGCATTACCATGAGACAACCCTTTTCGGTGCTTGATATCCATGTCATATTCCTGGAGCCGCTGTATCCAGCTGGCTATCTGGCCTTCCGGATTTTTGAAGTTCCAAAGGCAGGTTAACGAGGCATGATCAGTCCGAAGCAGAAATTTTCGGCCGTAAAGATAATGATGGAAGTGTTCTACAGCTTTCACTATGGCCTAGTAACTCCTTTCTGGTGACGCAGTAATTTCGCTCCGGCTATGAAAAGCATTTGCTCCAGTAGGCGATGACATGTTCGTTGCGGACTATTTCTTGGGATAAAACAGCTCCGATGCCCTCGTGGCTCGCATCAGTGTCGAGGATGAAGGATTTTCCAGGCTGAGGATATGAGAGAATAGGCGTTGATGTTAAAGCCTCCTTCAGTCGTAGAAATGCATCTTCGCATTCTTTGGACCATTCAAACTTTTGCTTGCTCTCCGTCAGCTTATGCAAAGGTCGTGCAATGTTGGAAAAACCCTTCACAAACTTCCTGTAGTACGTGCAGAGCTCCAGGAAACTTCGCAGCTGATGGATGTTTTCGGGACGACTCCAACTCTTGACCGCAGATACCTTTTCTGGATCGGTTTGTACACCCTCAGAAAAGATGATGTGACCAAGTTAGTTCACTTTCCGGCGGAACAAATTACATTTGGATGGGCTTAACTTCAGATTGGCTTCCTTAAGCTTCTGCAGCACCTTCCTAAGATTTGCCAGATGTTCCTTGAAACTGCGTCCCATGATAATGATATCGTCTAAGTAGACCAGACAGGATTCGTAGGAAAGTCCTCTTAACACTGTCTCCATAAGACGCTCGAACGTAGCTGGTGCATTGCAGATGCCGAAGGGCATCACTTTAAACTGCCATAAGCCTTGTCCAGTTGTAAACGCTGTCTTTTCTCGGTCATCAGGGTGTATCTCAACCTGCCAGTAGCCGCTCTTCAAGTCCCGGGTCGAAAACCACTTTTGTCCGGAAAGAGTGTCCAAGGTGTCGTCTATCCGTGGAAGAGGGTAACTGTCTTTCTTGGTGATTTCATTCAGTCGTCGGTAATGGACACAAAATCTGGTGGAGCCATCTTTATTTCGGACCAAGACGATGGGAGAGGCTCAAGGACTGGATGAGGGTTCGATTATCATTCTCCTTCATCTCTTTCAGGAGGGTCTCAACCTCTTCCTTCTTAGCGAACGGTAGTCGTCTTAAATGTTGTTTAATAGGGGGGTGATCTCCAGTGTAAATCCTAGCTGCGTGAAATTCGAACGGCCGACATCCTCCGATGTAGATGAAAACAAATGCTTGAAGTCGTCCACCAATTGTTCCGCAGCAGTTCTTTGATCTTTAGATAATGGCGCACTCCCAATAAACTTCGTTGTCAAGGACTCAGAAGACACAGTCTCGGGGGAATTGGTTCTTTTAATGATGCAGTTTACTGGAGTACAAGTTGCTAGCACTTCACCTTTCCGGATATTCCTTGGCCTTTCACTCACGTTGGCGACTCTCTCAGGAATTACATCCTTAGAAAGGTCCACAAGCGTAGATATAACCAGCACTCCTTTTAGGTTATTGCTTAGGTTAGGGTATTCAATGAGTCCAAATCGAAAACTATTGCTTTCTTCAATGGAGCCAGGTATTAATGATTCTGACCTTGAGGGAATCGATAAATCTGTTTGGGCTATTATTTGATGAGCGGATTTTACATCATTTTTAGCGTTGAAGATAGCGATGTCTTCTCTCATCGAGTGAAGTTCATTAGTCTTGAAGTCCAGGGTGAAGTCATGTTTCTTTAAAATCCGAGAATGAAGGGGTCCGTGATATCAGCGACGAATGCCGTATGATGGTAGGTGGCATTCCCAAACACTATTTCCAAGTCCACTTTTCCTTCAATCTCGATTTTGTCACCTGTCACAGTCTGGAGACTTTCGCGTGGCGATGTCCACAACAGTTTTAATCCAAATTAATGAGCCACATCTGACCTAATGATTGTCACATTGGCTCCAGTGTCGACAATTAGTTTGCAGGGATTCCCATTTACATGTGCGTAAATGAAAAGTCCATTACTGCCACTACTAGAAGAGGAAATCTGCAGAGCTCTGGTGGAGGTGATTTCCTTCCCTCGCGTACCTTGGCGAGCCGGACAACTCTTTCGCAGGTGCCCTTCACTACCGCATTTCCAGCACTTCTGCTCTTGTTTCTTTTGGGCTGTTATGCTGTTCAGATGTCTTGCCAAGTCACTGAGTTGTCTCTCAAGTTCAGCGAGATGGGACGACCTGGAATCAGACTCATCAGCTTCCTGAGTCCGGATTAAATGGCGATCCACACGGGTTGCTTCTTGGGCGGCCTCGTATCTCATCGCATATACCAAAGCGGATTTCAGGTCGTTTACATTCGCCATCTGGAGGTCCTTCTGGATTTCAGGATTCCGAACTCCGTCGATGAAGTAGTTGAGTGCCAGGTTGTCTCGAAGATCCGCAGGACAGTCGCAAAAAGAAAGATGCGACAGTCTCTCGACGTCCGCCGCTAGCTCTTGCAGGGTTTCCCCGGTTTTCTGGAAACGGGACTTTAATTGGAGTCGGCTGAAATCTTTCTGGCACTTCTCACCGAAGCGAAGCTCCAACGCAGATGCGAGGGCGGCGAAATCCAGGCCCTGGCTGTCCGGAAGGGTCTTAAGAATGTCCGCTGCGTCACCTCTCAGGGATGCTGCAAGATGGCAGGCCTTGGCAGAAGAGTCCCATCCGTTCGCTTCCGCCACTATCATGAATAGAGTTTTGTAAACCAGCCACGAAGTTTTCCCGTCAAATGTGGCAAGTTTAATGGACGGTCGAGCAACCGATGTGGAAGCGCCATACTGTACAGAGCTGCTTTCCGCGGTCGCCAATTTCCTTTCCATGTCCTCAATTATGTCTTTCTTAAATGAAGTGAATTTCTTGTCTTCTTCTTCCAACTTATTTTCCATATTGGCGATGCGCTCTTCCACAGTATCAAATTTTTCTTCCAGAGCATCGACTTTATCTCCCATGGCGGTTAGTTGATTCTCCATCATGGTTTTCATCGACGTTAGGTCACTTTTCATTTCATCTTGACTTGCAGTAATTTTAGCAGTTAAATCACTATTTAACTGTTCTTGGTTAGTCGCTAATTCATTTTTTAATTGTTTTGATTTGCAGTAAAACTTGCAGTCAAATCACTTTTTAATTGTTCTTGATTAGCCGCCATATCACCCTTCACAGAGTTGATTGCGTCAAGAAGTTGTTTTAATTGTTCATCCATTGCACGAGTAATCACCATAAAAATAAAGTATAAATTCAAACAGTCTTTATGAAAAAATGTCCAAAGTCGCACTTACTCCAAGAAGGTCCTGAAGAAGCCCCACGTTGGGCGCCAATTGTAACGGATCCGGTGCGACTTCCAACTTTCTTGAAAGGACGACAGTTCTTGAGAAAAGCACAGGAAATTTATTTACACTATGTGCAGGAAAGATCGTCAACAACTGCTAAATTAATCATCAGCAATTAAGCAAATATCACACAACACCGTAAACTCAACGGTTACCCACGTATTGACTTCCAAATACGAAAAACAACACAGCGAAATGCCTCGCAATAAACAGAGCAAATACACTCTCAGTACAAATTCTCAATCGAAACTGACTCATTCACAAGACGCCCGGCGCTTTATACCGAGCGAAGAAATCTCTAGAAAATCCTACTAAGCTCTACGCATTTCTATATCTTTTTATTCATTCACGAATCTTATCAATGAAAAATAGGGGGCACATATACTTCAATAGAATGTATAGGGCTGTATATTCATTACAGGAAACTATTTACAGGTTACATTACTACAATAATTTTAGATGAAAGATAATTTGGTAAACGCCTAATTTAGCTAAATTACGACAAGTTAATTACAAAAATAATTACTATTTTCAGAATTTGTAACAATATAAAATCCTACTTTAAATACACATACAGAAGTCGAGTAGTAAGTGCGAGTAGAAAAACATATTTGGCTTTTTCTTATCTCTCGGTTAGGCGCTTGTATTTATGACCAGTGGCATCCGCACGGTTTTGCCCGTAGTAGAAAATTGAAAGGTATTTTGGTTCCCCTGTATATTTACAAATGATGCATGATGAATTTCTCACCAATTGGCTTGCCCACGTTACGGTTCCACATTATGATAACTTGGTAATTTAGTCGTCCATCTTATGATAATTTTGCTCGGGAAAATAATCTTAAAATTGGAACAGAAAAAGAACAAAATCGAATTTTCGAAAAATCGCTGAAAGGTGTACACCCCCATGCTACAAACTAATTCTTTGCCACATTTCACAAAAATTGGTCGAACGGTCTAGGTCAGTGGTTCCCAACCTTTTTTGGCCCATCGCCCCTTTTGGAAGTTAAATTACACCTGTAGCCCCTCATGTTCTTCCCTTAAAACACCAATTAGATGGTGCTGATTTTAGTGAAGATTAATGTTACTGACCGCCTAATTTTAGTTTAAAGCTTCAAAAAGTGCATGATAAAGCAATAATTAGCTTTAAAACTGAATTTTTTATTCTTAACTCCTTCCCCTCCCCCCCCCCCCAAAAAAAAATCAGGAAAAAAAAAGAAGCAAAAACGTAATTTGAAGTGCTTTAATTAACCAACGTCATTTACACACTTAGCAAAAATAAAAATACTACATTTTTCAGTAACATGCTTTTTTTTTTAAATTGAAATCCGGAAAAAATTTAAAATTTTAACTGTTAAGATTTGTTCTTTTTTACCTTTTTAATGGTTGCCTTGTGCTTGATGGAACTCCGTTAAAGCTTTGATGTCTGGCTTTATATTGGTGAGATTTAATCTGAGGTCCCCTTTGAGGCAGATATCCAGTCTATTTCTTTGCTTCGTGAGAAGCTGCACTACAGAGCTAAATCCTCTTTCAACTAAATATGTTGAGGGGAATGAGATGAGGAGCTGTTCAACTTTTTCCCAAAGTTGTGGGTAAGTACCCATAAGCTTCACCCAGGAAAGTTCGTAACTGTATTGCTTGAAAGTAATTTTTGATTCACAATCAAATTTCAAATCCATAAACTCTGTCTGCAAAGAGTTTTCCAGTTCATCCACATCTTCAGAATTAAATGGGTCTAAAATCCAGTCAGGAATTTGTAAGTTGATCAAATCTGCAAACCTTGATTCCATGTTCTTTTTTAACTGATCAAGGAGATCAATAAAAATTAAAAAATTTTCTTCAGGAAGTTCATCATCCACTATTAAACTGTTTTTAGAGTCAGAAGCAGGATAAATTCTTTACGGCCAATATTTGCCTTGTGGATTTCAAATTTGGCAATGAGTGCTGAAATTATGCTTTTGGCCTTGATGAGGTTCATCTTGTTTCCTTGAAGCTTAATGTTGACTTCGTTCATTTTTTAAAAAATATCTGTGAGATACACAAGTTCCAATTTGCGCTGTTTCAAATTCTCACTTAAAGCAGGATCATGCAAGTCGAGAAACTCAGCTACTGTGGAAAACGCCCAAGAACTGAACTGAACTGAGTAGTTAAGTTTAAATAAATTAGCCGGACTCGCGCACCTCGTAGCAGTTCTTATAGCAGTTTGTAATATTCAAAATTCTTGAGATTTTATTTTCGAGAGAGTTCGTTGCCGATATCTTCATTATGTTGAGTTTATTAATTAACAAGTTTTTATTTGCAACTAACATTGTAGTTTATTGTGCTGTAATTAAATTTTTCTAAGTTAAAAAGTTCAAGTGTTTGTGTCACAATTTCTACACGAAGGAATATCTGAAGACTTCAGTACAAATGATTTCATTGCCCCGCGACTTTTGGAAGCGTTGAAGAAGTTAAATAGATGGTAAGAGTTTTTAAATTTAGAAACTTACTTTGACGCGCAACATGGCATCCCTGCCGGGATTGCAGTGAAGTTATTTGATTTGTATTTAAAAGTTAAGAACTGTGTTGAAATGTCTAAAACAAATGAAGATATTCAACCTAAAATGTCAAAAAGTGTAGAAAATTTATGTAAAAAGCGAGCTGTAATGCGAGCTGCTGTAACAAAAGCAGTAAATAAGCTAGAAACAGAATTGGCAAAGAGTGAGGTGGATGCAAACATCGTGGAAGAACTTGTAGAAATATTAACTTTAAAATTTGAAATGCTAAGCGCTGTAGATAGCGAACTAGAAGCTAATTTTGAACCGAACGAACTCGAAAAAGAAATTGAAACTTCGGAAGAATATCGCGAGAAAGTGACTGTTTGGAAGTTTCGAGCTACTAAACGAATTAATGAAATGCGTCAGAATTCGTTGGAAGTCAGTCGCATCAGCGAAAATCAAAATAGAAGCTTTGAAACAAGCAGCAACAGTACTATACGAGTTAAACTTCCGAAATTGACTATCGCGAAGTTTTACGGAGATGTGAGCCAATGGTTAACATTCTGGAACAGTTTTGAATCTGCGATACATAAAAATGAACTTTTGAATAATGTTGACAAATTCACCTAAAGGCATATTTAGGTGGAACTGCCATGAACACAGTTGAAGGATTTCCAATTACAGCTGAAAATTATGATAACGCGATAAGAGCATTGAAGGACCGATATGCTGAAACTGACTTATTAATTAGTGCTCATATGAATAATATCATCAATATGCAACCTCTTAGAGACTCTAATGATGTTCGTGCATTTCGAAGATTTTATGACAACTGTACAACGCAAATACGGTGTTTAGAAGCATTAGGTTTGTCATCGGAAAATTACACTAGTGTATTATGCCCCCTGCTATTAAAAATCCTTCCTGCGGATTTAGTTTTAGAATATAGCAAATTAGAAAGTAATACCCATTCAAATCTGACAAACTTACTTGATTTTCTGTCAAAATCTTTGATGTCGCGAGAAAGAGCAATGCATATTATGTCAGTTAACATAAATCAAATTTCCCCCAACGAGACTTTCGCGCCACATAGGCAAAACACTGTCGAAAACCGTGTTAGAAATGATTCAAGGAAGAATAGGAAACAAACCGCTACCGCGTCTGAACTGATTTCTACCGATGAGATAGAAAATCCCAGAAAAATTAAATGCGTATTTTGCGATTCATTTACCCATTTCAGTTCTGAATGAATCTGCCAGTAATTTATCGCTAGAAGAACGGAAAAATATCCTGATGAAAAAGGGAGCGTGTTTCAAGTGTTTAGAAATTAGGAAGCATATTTCTCGGTTTTGTAAAGCAAACGTAAATTGTAAGCATTGTAAGGGAAAACATTCTTCTTTAATGTGTTTTACTAAATATAAGCAGAAACTTAACGTAGATAAGAATGTCCCTCCTGAAAATTCCGTCCTCTCAAACCAATCTTCGTCGAATGAAGTTTATTTGCAAACTTTAATTGTGCGTATTCGAAATCAAGGTTTAGAACATTTACTGCGTGTAATTGTCGATTCAGGGTCACAAAAAAGTTACATTTCGGAATTTGCTGCAAATAAAATGGGGTTAAAGAGTTCGGGAACTGAAATTGTTAAGCATGGGCTTTTTGGAGGGATAGAAACTACAGAACAGCATAATCGTTATTCTGTGCTCTTGAGTAGTCTTGATCGGAAGCATAGTTTTCAAATTGAAGTATAGTCCAGTCAATAGGTAGAAAAAAACGGGCTTGCCTTACAAAAAATGGGGTCAAAGATTTTATTTTTTAAATTTGTGTATACTAGTGCCAATATGGAAAAACCAAGTTATCCAACACGAAAGACCTCGGGAGAAGTTTTGGGGGCCGAAAACCCCCAAAAATTTGTGACTTTTTGTGGTATTTTCAAAATATCTCAAAAATGGTTAAAATTACAAAAAAACTTCCAATGCAAATGTTAAAGGGGATTAAATTTCCTTCAACTTTTGTCATTACAACATTTTTGTAGCATGAAAAGCAAGCGAGTTACAGCTTCTTGAAAGTCACACTTTTTCTGAACCCCCCAGCGAAGTGCGTGAAAGCGCATCGGATAACGGAGGAAAAAAGGAGAAACGCCGGCAGTCTGACCTTGGAAATCATTTGTCCATCACAGTTGAGGGTAAATGCCTCCGTTCCCTTTAACTTAAACAAAACACTCCCATTCCATCCCCCCCCCCCTTTTTTTTCTCCAAATGAGATGAATCGACTCAATAGCTACTCATGTTGGTCACTTCAGGGTTTGAGCGAGAGTATGTTTTATCAATTTGTGTGTTCTGTATTATAATTTTTTTCCTTAGAAATGATTACGCCTGACCAAGATGTTTTTTTTAATTGTTATAATTATTATTTGCGAAATCAGTTTGCATGAATGCGAAATAAAGTTTGTGAAGGAGAAGGGAATAGAAAATCTTCAAAGATGCAGCGCAAAACGGCAAAATGAAGAACATCAGCGTTTTTTGAAGTTCTTAAAAGAAGTGACAATTCACACTGCCTGTCACAAATGCTATATCAATGAGCAATCAATCTCTTCCCTTGAAGTAATGGTTGAACCTAACATGTTAACTAAATTCCTCAAGAAAGATTACTGGCAAATTATAACAACAAGAATTGTCTTATTCAACTTCTTGAGACATATTTCGAAGAGTGGCATTGAAGTCATGCAGACTCAAGATGATGCCGACTTACTTACTGCTCTTTCAAAGGCAAAAGAAATTGAAAAGGTTGTTATAGTGGGCGAGAGGATATAGATCTGTTGGTACTGATGACAGTTTTAGGACAGCCTTTCAGCAACTTGTTCTTTTTAAAACCTGGAAGAGGGAATGCTTGTGATTTGTTTTTTTCCCCACTATATCTTTTAAGTTTGACCCCAGCGATATTCTTTTCATCCATGCGTTTAGTGGGTGTGATACGATTTCGGCAATCTTTGGCCAAAGCAAAATTAAGTTGTACAAAATAGTCAAAAAAAAAAAAAAAAAAAAAAAAAAACCTCTTGAAATTAAGGAAGCTATTGAAGAATTTATGAACCCAATCTGTCATCATGATGCCTTAGCTGCAGCTGGAGAAAACATTTTACAAATATTATACACAGGTGACGTAGAGTATTTGAACCTATCTTTGGATACTTTGCAATTTAATCTTTTTATGAAACTAGAATACAGGGCTAAGATAAATCTTGCAGGGCTACCTCCAATGTGCAGGGAGGGGGATGCTGGACGTTATCACTCATATTGGTTCTACCACCAAATTCAAAGTTGTTTGGGTAACATAATTGAACTAGAGAAATGGGGTTGGGAACGCAGAAAGCAAGGTGTAATGCATGTTGACACGAAAAGAGATTCGCAGTTACTCAGAATCTTTTGAAGATTGTGCCTTGTACCTGCAAGAAAAATTGTACTGGAGCCTGGGCTTCGAAGAAGATACACAGCGTATTCTGTTGTCCTTTCTCTATTTGCTTTAAGGTCGAAAGAATCTCTCTGTAATTTAGATCTGTATTATTCTGTCTGTAATTAATCTGTATTAAGCTTCTACATCTTGATTTTCATTTTGAAAGGTAATTCTTTTGGGTTTTTCATGCCTCAAAAAGTCAGTTTCTGCAGAATTTTTTCAAAGTGTTCATTACGTATTACTATTGTACCTTTATTTACGCATTATTATATCTATTGTTTGCTTATCATCACCCTAACATTTATTCATTCACATTTATATTCGAATATTGCATTTTCGCTTGTAATAGAATAGATGATACGAATTATGTGCTTTAAATGAATCAGAAGATTATGTAATTCAATTACAAACTGCAATATAAATCATATGTTATTGGAGTCTGACTGAAGACTACCTCTGTCAGACTAGAAATATTAGTTCGTGAGCGGTGGGGGAGGGCTTATTATTATTATTGTATCAGAGCATAGGATGCATGACTGTGTTGATTTGTTGATTATTTGCTTATTAGCTGCCTAATATTCATTCCTTCACATTAATATTTAAAAATCGCATCTCTGTTTGCAATAATTAGACTAGAATGTACGAATTATATCCCTCAAATGTACGTATATATTGTGTAATCTAGTTACAAATAGCAATATATCATCTATTATTGGAGTCTGATGAAGACTGCCTCTGTCAGATCAGAAAAGTTAGTTCGTGAGCAGTGGGGAAGGGTTTTTTTTATTATTGCATCGTCGTATGTGCTTTAAATGAATGTGTATATATGCATTTCAGTTTCATAATACATCGTTTGTTTTTGGAGTCTAGTGGGAACTAATCTGTCAGCCAGAATTGCTACTCTGTGTCCAGCAGGGGGGGGGGGGGGAGCAAGAAACTCAAACTACTCTAACTGTCAATAAATTCTCTGAAACTAAAGTTCTATTCAAGTTCTAATAGTTATGACGCCTTGCTTTCGGTGCGAAAGCTTTTTTTTTTCGGAGTGGAGGAAAACTGCCTATTTTCAAAGAGCTATAGCAAGCTTGTTATTTGTGCTACAAATAAGTTGTAAATGCAAAAGTTGTAGGAAATTTTATGTTCTTTAAACTTTACATTTAAAACTTTTTTCTAAGTTGAACCATTTCGGAGATATTTTGGAAAAAACTAAAAAAGTCATTCATTTTTGTGGTTTTTCGGCCCCCAAAAGTTCTCCCGGGGTCTTTCGTGTTGGATAACTTGGTTTTTCCATGTCGGCACCAATATGTATAAATTAAAAAAATAAAATCTTTGACCCCATTTTTTGCAAGGCAAAATGTATCTATTGACTGGACTAGTAATGGATCAGAAGAAAACTTGCGCTTTTATTCCGAAGGCTAAGACAGGTCAGTGTATTAAAATTTTGAAGCGGGCTGGTATATTTTTGAGCGATATATCGTCAATGAGTAAAACATGTTTGTATGAAGAAAATAATAATGAAATACACATGTTGTTAGGAGCGGATATAGCGGATAAATTATACGCGAATGGAATCAGACATTTTTCGAACGGTTTAGTTGCTGTTAAAACTAAGTTGGGATGGACACTCATGGGAAAAGACTCAAATAAAGCTAACGTAGATAATTCACTGTTACTGTTATCTCTTCATGTTAATGACGCTAAAATAAATGATTTGTGGAATTTAGATTCTTTGGGAATTCTTGATCCAAGTGAGAAAATAAATAAAAAAGAAGCCCAAGAATTGGCGTTAAAGCATTTTAGAGATACAATAGGAAGGCAAGAGGATGGGAGATATATTGTTTCTTTACCGTGGGTAAAAGATCCTCATTTGCTAAATGATCATAAAAATTTGGCAGAAAAACGTTTTAAAAATACGGTAAAAAATCTTAAATATACAAGAAACTTAGGGGACTACGAAAATGTCTTTTGTGAATGGGAAACAGAGGGAATAATAGAAAAAATTCCAATTTCAGAAAATAAAACTGAAACTGCTTCTCATTATCTCCCACACAGAGCAGTAGTTAAGGAAAGTTCGACTACTAGAATTCGTCCAGTTTTTGACGGATCCGCTCATTTACCAGGAGGTTTATCTCTTAATGATTGCATCGAGAAAGGGCCTAATTTGATAGAATTGATCCCTACCATCTTGAACCGTTTCAGGATTGGAAAGTTTGGGGTGGTTGCTGATATTCGTCGAGCTTTTTTACAGATAGCTTTGCAATCAGCCGATAGGGATTTTTTGCGTTTTTTGTGGTGGGCAGAGGGCAATCCAGAAAAGACACTAATTTATCGCCACGCTCGTGTCGTTTTTGGCGTAAGTTGCAGCCCTTTTCTTCTGGCCGGTACACTTGCTTACCATCTCGATCAAGCCCCAGATGAACTTAAAGAAACTGCGCAAAAACTTAGAGATTCTCTTTATGTGGATAATTGTGTGGCTAGCGTAGACAGCGTAGCAGAATTAGAAAATTTCCGTGAACATTCTTGTAGGCTTTTATCATCCGCAAAATTTGATCTTAGAGGTTGGCAGAGTAATGCATTAATTCCTGAAATCGCTAACTTGGAAAAAAGTGAACCGGTGTCGGTTTTAGGACTTTTGTGGAACACCGCTGAAGACACGCTGTCGTGCGATGTCAGAAAAATAACAATAGATGGACCAATCACAAAAAGAACTATTTTGTCCGTTACACATCAAATTTTCGATCCGATTGGTTTTACTTGCCCAATAACTTTGATACCCAAAATAATTTTACAAGAATGTTGGAAAATCAAAGCTTCGTGGGATTCTCGGCTTCCCGATGAATTAGTGAAGCGTTTCGAAAAGTGGAAAAATGAGATTGCAAAATTGTACAGTCTAAAAATATCCCGACGTTTATCCAAATTGCCATTTACTCTTAAAGACATAACTTTACACATTTTTTGTGATGCTTGCAAGACATCTTATGCTACGTGCATATATTTTACAGTGGAACAGGTTGGATCCCCAGTAACTTGTCATTTGATTGCCGCCAGAGCTAGAGTTGCTCCTTTAAAAAAGATTACGATTCCTCGTCTTGAACTTTTAGCTTGTTCGATTGGAGCTAGATTAGCAAACACCATCATATGCGACTTACGTCTCGAAGCCGTAAAAACTGTCTTTTGGTCAGATTCTATGGATGTGCTATTTTGGATAAAAAAGGAAGGCCCGTGGGCAACATTCGTAGAAAATCGTGTTCAAGAAATCAGAAGACTGACAAAAATTGAACAGTGGAGATTCGTACCAGGAGTAATGAACGTAGCTGACATTCCGTCCCGAGGATGTACCTTAGGAAAGCTATTGCGTACGGAATGGCTGTGCGGACCGGACTGGTTGAAGAGATCTGCCGAATATTGGCCGAAAGACGAATTTCTGCCTGCCATGGAAGTAGTGAACGCAGAAAAGAAGAAAGTTATAATCACAGCTACTAACTCCGAAGATAAGGGAAAATACTACTACAGATATTCTTCTTACGTTAAACTACTACGAATCACCGCGTGGATTTACAGATTTGTAGAAAATTGTAAAAAATCCAAAAAAGATAGACGATTTGGTGTTCTTGACAGTAAAGAGCTTCAAAAGGCTGAACAAGTAATTTTAAAGCAAATTCAATCAGAAGCTTTTGGAAGAAATCCTGACGCAAGATTAAGATCGATCAATACAATCGTAGGCGACGATGCCTTGATTCGAGTGAAAACGAAGATATTTTTTAGAGATGATGACATGCATTTTCGGCTTCCAGTTGTACTTCCCTCCGAACACCCGGTTGTCCTTAGTCTCATTCGGTGGAAACATAAAGAGTTAGGACATTGTGGCGTACAACTGCTTATGTCAGCGCTTCGAGAAAAGTACTGGATTTTGAAGAGCCGGAAAACCATTAAGAAGGCAATCAAGTCCTGTATTGTGTGTCGAAGATTCAACTCTAAACCGCCCGAAGTTCAGGAAAGTGTTTTACCGGAAAATCGTGTAAAAGATGCATCAGTTTTCGAAATTCTAGGAATAGATCTAGCAGGACCCTTGATCCTCAAAGATAACTCAAAAGTTTGGATTTTGATTTTCACCTGTGCTGTTTTTAGAGCTGTTCATGTTGAGATGTTGACTTCAGTGTCTACAGATAACTTTCTTTTGGGGTTGAGGAGATTCATCGCGAGAAGAGGCAGACCGTCAATTATCTATTCCGATAACGGAAAGAACTTCGTTGGCGCAAAAAACCAATTAAGCAAGATTGATTGGAAAAAGATTCAAGATGAAACTACTGCTTCTTCTATTGCTTGGATTTTTATCCCCCCTTCTGCTCCCTGGTGGGGAGGATTTTGGGAAAGGTTAGTAGGAGTTTTGAAGAGAATTTTAAGAAAAGTTTTGGGTCAAACATCGTTGGATTATGAAGAGATGTTAACAGTCCTCTGCGACTGTGAGAGTATCATAAATTCGCGACCGTTGACTTACGTTAGTGATGACGTTCAAGATCTTACCCCGATTACACCTTCTATGTTTTTGCAAGAGATTAGAGAAATCGGTGTTCCAGACTTAGATGTGCTGGATCATCAGAAATTAAATAAACGTCACGCGTATACACAGAAAATACGAAAAGATCTCCGTTCGAGATTTCGAGTGGAATATCTCGGACAGTTGCGACAACCTGTGACTAATAGAAATAATTCTCCAGTTCTAAAAGTTGGTGACTTAGTTATCGTGTGGACAGATAACTGTAAAAGAATTGACTGGCCACTCGGAAGAGATCTAGAAGTGTTCACAAGTAAGGATGGATGTGTGCGAGTTGCTAAAGTCAAGACAAAAACGGGTGTCTTCATTCGTCCTGTTAAAAAGTTGTGTTCTCTGGAGTTGAGAGCGGTGTCATCTTGTGAGCTTCAAAAGTTAAAACCCCCCTCCTGTGACTGTTCTTGAGGATTTGTGTTGCACCACCACCACCACCAGTTCATCACCTAGCCTGACAGCATTGAAGTTGAGTTCCGGAGTCCCGAGCCCTGAACTCAAGGTGGGGAGTGTGGAAAACGCCCAAGAACTGAACTGAACTGAGTAGTTAAGTTTAAATAAATTAGCCGGACTCGCGCACCTCGTAGCAGTTCTTATAGCAGTTTGTAATATTCAAAATTCTTGAGATTTTATTTTCGAGAGAGTTCGTTGCCGATATCTTCATTATGTTGAGTTTATTAATTAACAAGTTTTTATTTGCAACTAACATTGTAGTTTATTGTGCTGTAATTAAATTTTTCTAAGTTAAAAAGTTCAAGTGTTTGTGTCACAATTTCTACACGAAGGAATATCTGAAGACTTCAGTACAAATGATTTCATTGCCCCGCGACTTTTGGAAGCGTTGAAGAAGTTAAATAGATGGTAAGAGTTTTTAAATTTAGAAACTTACTTTGACGCGCAACAGCTACAGAGTGGAATAATTCAAAGAAACGGCACAAACAGTTTCCTTTGGAAAGCCATCTCACAGACGTATGTAAAAGCAAGCGTTCGAATTTTTCATCATTTTCATGGCAAAGCTCTCGAAACAGGCGATCATTGAAAGAATTAGCTTTGATCTTGTTAATACCAGTAATGACTAATTGTAAGGTTTCATGTAAAACATCACTCAATTTTTTTGCAGCCAAGTGTTGACGATGAATGACACAAGGGATGGTAATCACTTCTGGCACTTCTTTTTTAAGGTGTGCAAGAAAACCAATGTGACGACCCGCCATGGCAGAGGCACCATCTGCTGCTCAAGCACTTACAATGGAATTTCTTTTTCTTCAAAATAATCCTTCACCATTTTAAAAATCGACGGTCCCTTTGTATCAGTAGTCAAAGTTCTGGCGAACAACATTTGCTCAGTTATTTCTTTCAGCTCATTAATAAACCTCACGTAAGCTAATAAAATAGCTCTGTTATCTGTCACAGTTGATTCATCAATCTGTAGTGCAAATTTACTTTGTTTCAAAACATTTATGAGTTTGCATTCAACGTCAGCAGCTATTTCATCTATTCTCCTGGAAACTGTGTTGTTATTAAGGGGGAGAGGTTGACTTATGTTTTTACTGGAGCCCTCACCAAGCAAAATTTCAACTTTTTTTTTTTTTTTTTGGCAGCCGGTAGAATAAGAGATTCGCCAATCGCATGAGGCTTACCACATTTTGCTATCAAAAGAGACATTTCGTACGAATCAAGAAGCCCTTTGTCAAGATCTGTTGCTTGTCTTCTAAGTAATTTACCCACCTTTGGCCGTTTATCTGCTTTTTTCTTTTTTTTTTTTTTTTTTTTTTGAGGTTTTGAAAATAACTAAGCGGTTTATTTACTTTGTCATGTACTCTTGACAAATGCTCTTTCATTCGCGAGGACTTCATCGCTTCATTGCTAGAAAATGTTTTATTGCACAAAAGACAATGCGGAAACTGCACATTTTGCGGTGAAGTGACAAAACCAAATTTTAAATACTCTGGTGAATGCTGTCGGCACTTCTTTTTCGAATTCATATCGATCTTCCATACTACGAAACATGCTCAATTAAACAGAAATTCACTAAATTAAATCAAACAACAGAAACTACTTATGGAGGTTTATGCGCTGATTGCAAGATTCTGAATGACAACTGATAAGTTAATGCAAAAGTCCATTCCTACACATATCCATTCACTTTTCAGGCGTTAAATATATGCTGACGCCAACGGTCAGACAGTGCTTACAAGATTTTTTTTCTTCCTCGTGAAAACGGCAATAAAATAAAAGATATTATTTTTCGCTTTTGGGATTTTTTTTATCTGAACAGATTTGATTGAGCTGTAAATCATACATGCCTTATTTTCTGGGAACGACTTTCTTTGATTTGACGTACCATATGCTTGGTTCAGTATTACACAACATAGGTATTCTGAAAGATATTTCTGAATTGTTTACCGATTTGTTTTAATAAATATAGTTTTTGAAAGGTCAAGAATTCCCCATTTCCAAGTATCCGAATACCGGTCGCCCCTCTATCGCCCCCCAGAAATTTATCGACCCCTAGAAGAGTTCAATCGCCCCTTTGGGGGCGATCGCCCCCAGGTTGAGAATCGCTGGTCTAGGAGGCGCGTCACAGAGATCGTGGCAGACAGAGATCCTGACAGAGAGAGAGATCCGGATGGAGAGGCTCCAGCTTTATTATTAGTAAAGATAAAAAAAGATAAATATAAAGAAGACAAAAAAAAAAAAACGAAAATTAGTAAGAAAAAAGTTAGGGAATTTATAAAATAATTTGGCTATTTGG
Organism: Uloborus diversus; assembly: GCF_026930045.1. NCBI lineage: Eukaryota > Metazoa > Arthropoda > Arachnida > Araneae > Uloboridae > Uloborus > Uloborus diversus. Next base: position 51,565,402 of record NC_072738.1, on the reverse strand, counting down.
GGAAAAAAAATTTCAACAGACAAAAATATCAGAGAGCGAGGCTATTAGTGGAAAAATAATTTTTGACTTTGGGGAATTTTGATAGAAAACATCGCTTTTTGGGGAAAAGTTGGAAGGGAATTGGGGAAATCTGGATTTGACAATCTGGCAACACTGGGCGCAGTGCGTCATTTTACAGATATTAATCGGACAATGTAATGTAGCAATCGGTAAACTACCATCCCTTCCTTCTCAATGCCTGATTTGAGTAACATTTTTAATTTTAAACTTAAGTAAATAGAATACATTGTTCAACAGTCAGTTATTTATTTTTAATTTACATTCCTTTTTAGATATCCCAAGATGATCCATTGGATTCCTTGAATGACACGAATCCAGACGATGATTTTACTTTCAATAAAGTGAACATTTCGATGCTGGAAGAGATGATTCCAGAGGTGAGTGAAAGTGACAAATCCTGTTGGTTCGTTTAAGGGGGTATTCTAGTCCAGTGGCTCGATTTTGAGGCGATTTTGCGGGCGTCATAAAAAAAAATGTAACCATTTTTTCTATCAATTTTTATTAGTTTTTCATTGATACTTGAGAAGTATAAAAATTTACAATTAAAAAAATTGATTCAAAATTGAAATCAGTTGGGGCCGGCAAAGTGGGGACCCAGAAAAAAAGGTATGTACTGGTTGACAAGATTCCAACCCTCCTGGTGATCAGAAACATGGAATTAAGGTTGATTCTGATTTTGAAAAAATGTAGAATTATCTGGACATAGCCGATTTGGGGGGAAAAAAATTACAAAATGGCGTCTTTTTAAGGGGAAAAAAAGGTTGTTTTTGGCTCCTTTCGTCAACTTTGGTTATTTAAAAAAATAATAATAATAATAATAAATAAAAAAAAATACAGAAACTCCCTGCTTAGAGACAATGTTGATAGTTTTTAGAAGGTCTGAGCCAAATTTCAAATAAATCGATGCATTAGAATTTGAGATATCTTGTCAACCGTATTGAAAAAAGTAGTTTCGAGAAAAACGCGTTTAAAGTTTGCAGTCGCATTTCGCGCAGTCTGAGTGGCTTAACGGTATGCTACTGTCTGCACCATCGATTACATGGAAAATCTAATATCCGGTTTATAGGCGGAAATGGACGTATCTATTAGTTTATAGGGATGTTTGTTGGTTTTTTTTTTTCAGATGTGCACTTTTGCCTCTCTATTATTTAGCCTTAGTTTTGTAAAAGTGAAAATTTGCTCACAGCAACATTTTTTTAAATCTAAAGTATATTTGATCTATATTCTCACGGCACAAATTAATTGATTTATTTATTCGCAACAAAGTTTTGAGCTTACCATTTTGCTTTTATGTTCCTGAACGAGATGAAAATATTTTATTTTCTTTTTGTTGTTTCCATGGTAAATATTTTTGTTTCCCCTTATTTTATTTTTGAAAATGCAACAAATGAATAAGGCACTAGTGACATTATAAAACGCATGCATTCAAAGTCCAATCGTTATTTTCCCTTCTCCCCTGCTAGATTCACTCAGATGGAATCGTCTTTTCTTGGCAGATGGCCAAATTACATACAATCCGTAGTCAAACAGTACACTTATATTTTTTTGAACAGCCATCCCCGCCTTATATATTGTTTCTTCCTATACCTCAAAGACTACATTTTCGGCAGATCTTTCATCCATAAGAGCAGCTCTGCCTTTTTTGAAGCTTTGAAAGCTCGTACCTCGAAGCGTTTGTCACGCTGTTGATCTCGTTTGCTGGCTTTTTCTTTATCTTAACTATAACTCCGAAAATAATTCTAATTTCCGTAAATCCTCTTAGAGGTTTATTCTTAAAGGCCTAAACTTTGAAAACACGAAAAGAAGAAAAATTCCATTTTTTGATAGACTAAAATACCCCCCTTAAGTTCGATTTTCTGTGACTTTATTTTATAGCTGGTATCAAAGGATACTCTGCTACATGGAGAAAACATTGATCTAAATAGGTTTACGCAATATTTTTACAAAACTTCAAACCCTTGATGCTTCTGCCAAAATGGATAGTTTCTTCAAATAGTTAGTCCTTTTTATGCATTTTCTTAAATATATATAAATAGGTCAGGAGACGATGTTCGATACCAAATGAACATTCTGACTTTTCACACTGTAGCCCAGCAAAACGTCCCCGGAAATAACGTCCCCGGAAGAAAAGTCCCTGGAAGTAACGTCCCCCATGAAAAAACGTCCCCCATGAAAAAACGTCCCGTGTAAACAAAATTGAGATGCTATAAGTTTTTTATCATTTTATGCAATTTATTAAAACTTTAGCAGCATTTTGGTTGAATACATTGCATTAAGATATTTAGTGGCGCCATCTATTAAGTAACTAGTTAACAAGAGACATACATCATTGCCTTTGTGAATTGCTCCAACTCCCTACAATAGTACGGCTCTAGTTAACCAGCTAGCTAATAGATGGCGTCACTAAAATATTTTTTATCTCATGTGTAGTTTTCTTGGCGCTTTAAGTTAAAAACTGAATTTTGAATTTTTTACGGGAGATTTTTTCTCTGTTTTCTCTTATCGCTAAAAGTGAATTTCAGGTTTTAATATTTTAATGCTTTGGTGCGTCCCTGCTATGGAAACTGTGCAGAGGAAAATAAAAAGCTGACGTTAAGTGCTCATACACTTTTTTAAAAACTACATTTTTGCCGCCAAAAGAAGACTAGTGAGAGTGCTCTTCGTTGCATTTGACGACAGACGCTCATTGCTGTATTCTACCTCGTCTTCCAGTGGAAAATATTTTTGGAAATGCGAAATACCTTTGACGTTTGCAAAATCAAATAAAAGTAGAAATATTTTGCAAGATAGGGGATATTCCTATGCACAAGAAATTTCTGCATTTAAAAGTGCCTACGAGCCTACGAAAACTGCACTTTGTAATATATTTTAGATAACCTATTTAGCAATATGCCACTGTTGTAAACTAACAATTCATTTTTTTTTCTCACTTTACTTTGTTTTTTCAATGTGATAGAGTTAAATTAGATTTTCAAAACGAGTTTGGTGTTTGAAATTTGCTAAATAGCGCCAAAGCAAAATAATTGTGTTGTCATCGTGAACGGGGTATTTGAAATATTCGGAAACCCTATTTTCGACAGTTTCAGAAATTTTACAATTTCAATATTGATAGCGAAACAATCGGCTCGAATAAGAAAAACTACTAGGCATTTAAGTAAAATGTAATATTAATAAAATGCTTACGTGTGAAATGTAACAGTTCCTTCCTTGACACGTACAGCAGTAGTGTGCCATCTCGCACTTGTTTTTTTGAATTAGAAATTCAACTGAACCAAAGTTTGGCAAACATGATTCCGTAGAAATCAATGATATGGAAGACGTCGTCTGCTACGACAGTCGTAAGTAATATGATTTGGTTTGTGAGCAATGAAAAGGTTGGTAAACACGAGTCATACAAAATCAAATTTTTTGAATTCCAAAAAAGTGTCATTAGTACAATTAGCTATTGATAAAACATAAACTTAAATACAACTTTTTAGAAAAAAAAAATTAAATAATGCTCTTTTATAAAAGATTAACCGCAAATAGCACCACTACAGAGACAAGCCATATAAAATTAAAAATTAAAATAAAACTCCGATTCAGTCGGAACTGTAGAATCAAGAGGGAAGATTGAAAATCCATTTAAAAGCCTTATACTATTAAAAATCAATTTCAATTATTTTATTTGCTAACTAATAGAAACTGGCAACAGATAAAAATTTTAAATCATTGCGTTTAATTTCAATGTCGGCTAACAATGAATTCGGTGATCAATCGCGTGAATAAAGGCTTAGCCGTTATTAAAATCTGCTTTAAAAAATGTTGTAGGTCGAATTCTACGTAACATGGAAGTTCCGAACACATTCCATCAGACGCGGAAAAAAATTCTCTTTATTTTGGAATGAAATTTAAAAATTTTTAAATATGTTTTCTCTGCAAAAATCACGAAAAACCTTTTAGAGGTTTTTAATTAAAATCTTCGTTAATTAATGTCATCCTAAGACGCAACCTAGCTAAGAACACTCTCGATCACTCTCCTTTCGAACAATCTTTTTTTTTTCTTTCAAAATCGGTCCATTCGTTAAGGCGCTAGAGTGCCACACTGCCACAAACAGATACACAAACAAACAGATACACAGACACGTCAAACTGATAACCCCCTTCCTTTGTGTGTCGGGGATTAAAAATGAAATCGATGCTTCTTTTTCTCTTGTAAAAGTTTTCAAACTGTGTAATACAGTAATACACCGACTTAGGACAACCCGAATTACACGAACTTTGAGTTTCGTGGTTTCTTACTTTTTATCACATGGCCAATACAGAATTTGTTCCACCAATGTTTTAGCGGCTTTATTTAGTCTTAATAAACAATTTTTTTTTTTTTTTTTTTTTACATAGTCTCAAATAACCACCAGTAAAATTTGTTTACTAGGTATTAAAAGTATATATATTACAAGGTTGAGTCCCTTACATCAAAAACTACCAGTTTTTTAAATGTGATTAATATATATTTATTTTATTTGCTTGAAAACTCGTGGTAGAATTTTTTTCCTGTAAGCAATGTCGGGAACATTCGTTTTCGTTCTGACAACGAATAACAATGTAATGTCAATGGAATGACTGTTTACATGCTAGTATTCACGCACATTGATGCTATTTAATTACTAAAAAGCAGTGTTTAAACAAATACTGAACAACATGCAATTCGTTAGTGGAAATGGTAAAACACTTTGCATTCAATTTTGTTTATACGGTACGCATTTTCATCAGGGACGTTTTTTCCTAAGGGACGATTTTTCCTAGGGGACGTTTTTTCCGGGGATGTTTCATCCGGGGACGTTTAGCTGGGGACGTTTTTTCCTGTCACCGTAGGAAAGTTTCATAAAAATTCCGGTAACCTTCCTGAAATTAGTCTGTCTGGTTTTTTTTTTTTTTTTTTTTTTTTTTAAGAATTTAGAAAGTTTTTTAATCAAAGCCAGTCATGTTTCGAGAATAAATCAGAAGCTTTTAGAGAATACTCATATATCTTTGTTGTAATCTTCTGGAAACTTCTTGATTTGTCAGGAAGGCTCCTACAGTATTTTAGCAGATATGGCAGAAGCTACGGCAGAATTTCAAGCCGAACAGTTTATTTGTTCGGTTCTTGCAAAGTTGAACTGTAAACACAGTTCAGAAACGTTGCTGGAACTTAGTGTGCCTAAATACGTATCTGGAGAAAACTGAAAAGGTTCCAGCTATAATTCAAAGAATTTCCGGATAATAAACTTCAGTACCTGAAAGCAGTTTTTTACCCTCTATTAGAAGCTTTCTTCAATCCGGATGGACCATAACAGAACTGAAATTGAAACACTAAATAAAAACATTGATAAAATTTTGAAACTGGTAGCTAAAAATGTTTTTGACAACTGTGAGAAGTTCACATTCATGTGACGTGTAGCAATTCAGGAAGCGTTTTCACAATGATCCTTAATTACTCATTAAACTGGTCGAACTGACTCACTCAATATACAACTCAGTCACTAGCCTTGTTCATCCGCTTGTCTCCTGCTCCCAACTTATGTATGTATATTTCCGTGTTACTCAGAATGTAATTTCCATTCTTGAATATAAGGCCACTATACAAGGGGAGTTGACTCGTCAGGGGATTTGGGCTCCAAACTGGTCGGGGAATAAAATCAGTATTTGCACAAAAGCCTCGTTGCAGAAAATGGGTGAGATTTTCTGCAACGAGGACAGGGGTGCTTTAGATGTGTTGCCTGATTGACGTTTGATTATTTTATTCTGTAGATAAAAAAAATTTAATGAATAAAAATTTAAAAAAATAAAAAAAAATAAAAACAACTAACGTGTGAAAATGAGATTTATTGTAGTAAACATTTCCCGATACATTTTCGTTGAATTTGTGAACGAAGTTATCTTTCTAGATTCACCTTAAGTGACATTTTACTCAATTTATCATCAAATGATTTACGACAGACAGAAAGCGAACATTAATAACGTAATTATCAATACCAGAAACAGGGTTGGATCCAAAGCTGTCTTGGAACCAAATTGTCGAATAAGTCGGTCTTTCCCTTTCAAGACTTCGATGCTTTTTCACGTGTACACACGAACATTGCAGATTTAAAGATGCCTTCTTAACGGCACTAATTAGGCAAGATCCACTCTGATTTGAAGTCTGAACACATAATAAAGTAGATGAGCATATTTTGACAATGGTTGCTAAAAGTAATGTTTCCAAACAGTGGAAAACCTACATTCACACGATATTAAAAAATTATCATCAAAACCTCACGACACTTTCACTCACGTGTTTCGGAGTTACAAAAGAACCCTGTTTTCAATCCAAAAGAGCTGAACTTGTGGATGGAAAGACATTCAATAAAAGTCTTTTCGGCCCTAAGCTCAGCTCTTTTGCTCTGAAAAGGGAAGTCCTCGCAACCCAGAAACAAATGTATGCTTTTTTGGCAAATTTGTGTGATTTAACGGTGTAATATTTTCTATCTTTCTCCTGTAAAAAGGTATTACTTGACTTTTCATTTTGAGCTTAGTTCACAATCGCCCTGATATGTCTTGAAGAACATCGGAACGTGATCCTCTGTTATCTCTCCAAAAGAACTTTAGACTTTAGAGCCTTAGAACCTAGGGTTAGACCTAGACCCATAGAACTTTTATCTATCCAATAAACGCCTTTTGATTTATCTCTCTCTCTCTCTCTCTGGTATCCATTTACGCCCATATAGGGGGGTAAGTGGAGGCTCAAGCCCTCCTCCCCTAGAAAGGATAACTTCCTTGCTTTTAGCACTATTTTCTTTGCAAAAATATAGAAACATTTCTTTTCCAGCCATTAACAAATAAGTTAACAAAAAATGTCAAATTTTAATGTATCTAATCTGTGATGAAATCGGTTTCCATCGGGAAAATATCCTGCTAAACCATGCTTGAAAGTATCTGAGCCCCTCCCCCCCTTAAATTTTTGTATATGGGTGCACATGATAGTATCATATGTATTCTATTCTAGTCAAGAAAATTTACCTCTGAAGATCAAAGCATATGGGATAATAATTGCAAATTTCAAAATTTGATACTCAAATTGTAATATTTTGTTGAAAGTCGAAAGTAATTTTTGCTATTTTGAAACGATCAAGTTCTTGTTTTTAACAGTTTTAATATTAAATGAGACCCACTAATATTCCATGCAGTATTTATTTATTTAATATTAAGCTTATTTTATTTTAAATGCCTTGTACAGTTAGTCAAGTGCATGCGGGGCAAAGTGGATTTTTCGTTTACTTATACAATCATTATGAAATCACATTCGTATGCATCTAATAATTAATTTATTTACGATCCTTCACGCATTAATTTGCATTTTTATTAATTCAATCACCTGTTTTCTAATTATTCATCATTATATTCACTTATCAATTGTTTCTCACTTATTAATTAATTTACGTATTCGTTTATTTTCTCCTTATTTATTCATTTATTCATTCGTTCGCTTTTTAACAAATGTATTGTTAAAAAAGATTTTTAATAATTGAATAAAAAATATTTCATTGGAAAAATTTCATTTTTGACTTTATCCCATAAAAAGTAAGATTTAAAATTTTCCACTTTTATTTTTTTTTTTTTTAATTTTTTTATGTGAGGTAAGAATTGACTACCAAAGGAATAATAATAATAAGAATAATAATTTTTCAATGCAAGTTGTTTTATAAAATACATTGTTCCTTCTTTATGAACTGTAATTTTCAAAACAAACCTCCAGTTTGTTGATTTTGAAAAAAAAAACTAATTTATCTTAACTCTTTCAATTTGCCCCCCACGTTCCTCTACTTCCACAAAAAATCAGTATTCTTTAAATATTAGCTTCTTGATAGAAAATAACGCTCATTTTTAACATACGCTACCTGAACATTATTCCGAACATAAATATCGTGAAAAATGATAGCTGCTCGCTTAAGCATTATCTCTCATTTACCATACATAATGGATATCCATGAATATAAAACTATTCTTCCTGTGATTAATGGTTTAATGAGGAAATAAATTCCCTATCCAACTTAGTACTGATTCTCCTTCTCAATATCTGGATATCGTCCAGCTTGATAAACTATGGGAACTAAGCAGGTTTCTCTATCAAAAATCAATACCATTTCTTGTCTCGTGCTCTTTCCATATCAATGAATATGTGATCAATTACTTCGGAATTGAAAGTTAATCATAAAGAATTGATTTTGTTCCTGAAATGACAAACGTTCAACTCTCTCATATAAAGCTGCCTGGTGATTAATGTTGAAGTTTTTTTTAAGTATCGCGAATCGTTGATTTTTAAAATATCAGTACAGTGCTGCTGTTAGCCAAGCTACAATTTTACAACTCGTACTGAATAAGTTGCTCAGTTTGCTTCCATGAAGTAATCAGGGTTTTTCCGTTGACAGGTTTGGTATACATACATATTAGAGTGGATCGATTTTTTTTTTAATTTTAAATCATTCCGTTGCAGAAGGGATTTTCTATAAAAAACAGAGATACATGAAAAAATAAAATAAAATATTTAATTTTAAGTTAAAGACTGCAAAAAGGGTGATGATTTTTCGAAATTCGTTTCATTTTTGGCAAGAAGTCGAAGTTAATTGATTATTATTATTATTATTATACATTTTCTTTAGAATTTCAAATTCCACCTATGCGGATATGTTGCCAGACAATATGCAGATTGTTTAAAAACTAAAATTAAATGTAGAGTTTTAAGCTACGAAGTTTTGCAGGGGAGTTGTTCGATACAAGTTTGTGACTTTTTTTAAGTAAAAATTCAAAGTCAATCAATTTTTTTTTAGAATATAATTTTAGAGTTTACCTGCTGTAAGGGGTCTTAGATTTAGTAAATTGAACCTTTTTTATACAGCAAGGGTCACACTGCTTTTTGCCAAGCTATAATAAACATTTTAATTATTTTAAATGTTTATTGCAATGAAGTAAAACACATTAAATGAAGACAAGATTACTTCTACGGATACATTTAATACTTTAAAGATTTAAATTACCTTTGGAATTACAGCAGACGCTTATTACTCTTCGTGTTGAAAACTGGCATGAGGCTTCGTGATTTCAGTTGATTTCGTTTCAAACTGTTTCTTCTATTGGGTCTAGAGACGACTCAGCAGATGCTTCTGTGACTACTTTTATTTTTCTTTCTGCAGCTTGAATGTGCTAGGGAAAATTCCAAATAGCTGGAATATTTATCGTCGTAATGTGTGCTAGACTTACTATTGCTTCTAAAAGCGTGGCATGCTAAGGTGTTCATTCAGTGAAGGCTCGTTCATTTTCCTACTTATTTCGAATAGACACAATCTGCCGCACGAAAGTCGAAATCTGCTAAACTGAAAATGCGGATGATACCGACCGTCAAACTGGTTGGGGTGAGGCAATTATATAAGGGTAGCTGACTTATACGACATCTTGGTTCCGAAGTTGGCCGTTGACAAAATTAGTATTTGTATAAAAGCCTAGTTGCAGAAAACTGGTGGCCAAACTTTATAGTTGTTGCCTGATTGATGTTTGCTTATTTTATTCTGCAAATGAAGAAGATATGATTAATACATAATTCAAAATAAATTAGGTGTGAAAATGAGGTTCATTTCAGTAAACATTTTCCGATACATTTTTGTTGATTTTTGAACTAAGTTATCTTTTTAAAAATACCTTAAGTGACATTTTACTCAACTTATCAATTATTTTACGTTACAGCAACCAGCATGTATAATACTGTAGCTATAAATACTAGAAACGAAGTGGGATCCAAAGCTGTCTTGGAACCAAAATGTCAGATAAGTCGGCCTACACTTTCAAGGGGTTCTAGGTTGGGGTCTTATCGCGCTTTCAGAATTCGCCAATTGCCTTACGTGATACCTGTCATCAGCTAGCATTGACATTAGGATATTTTATTAGTTCCAAAAAATCCATTTCTTTCAGTAACAGGGTCAGCAGGAAAAACAATTCAGAAACGTTCCTGGAAAATAAAGGACAACTGATGTTCCCAATTTTTGCAAGTTACATATCTTGCAAAACACAGATTTTTCCGCCAAAAGTCGCTAACATTCCTGAAATTATCCAGGAATCTTTCTGAAGAACTGAGAAACCTCTCCGGTCAAAGTCAAGTCATGCATCGAGAATATTCAGAGAAAACTCAAGTACGTTTGAAGTTGCATCATCATGGCGACTCTCTAATCTGCCAAGCACATTCCAAAAGCATTTGCTGCAGTCATGGCCAAAGACAAGACAAAATTGCAAGCCCGTAACTCTTGAGAGAGCTGCATGCATTTAGGAGCGCAGTTAATTTGACAAGCCCACGAAAGAGCCGGGGCTGATACACTTAATACGTTAAATAAATCTTTAAAATGGTAGCTGAAAATATTTTCCCGACAGTAGTGAGAAGTCTGCTTTAGTGCAACTTGGAGTAAATCAGGAAACTATTTGTCAAATATACTTAATTTTCACAGGAAATTGGTGAAAGCCTGTAAAATCCCGGACGTTTCACGGAAATAATCAGTGACGTTTCGGAATTTTTTTACTGTTCCTTCAAATAATTTGACAAATAGCGTTAAAAAAATGATTGTTTAATGCAAATGCTGTGCACCATAGATTACGGAAGGCTTCGTTTTGATCTTGAACCACACAAGCGCATATACTTTTATGACAAATGCAGTTACTGTTACTTAAGTCTCAAATGGAATATCATAAGCTACAGGGTGTCCTGAAAAAGACTGACTGTTTTTAAAAATTTATAACAGGGAAACGGTAAATGATAAAAAAAATAAATTCCTGCAGAAAACTCATGTGGTAGGCCGTAAAATTTTTCTTTCTGAGTTCCAAATTTTGGTTGAAAATTTTTCCAATAGATGGCGCTGCAGATAGTAAGCCCTTAAATAAAAAAAAGTTATAGAAAATTACATCATAATTTTTTGAAAATAATGAACAAAAGAGCAAAACAATATTTTCGAACAATCGTCGGCTGTAATCCCATGTCGCAATCGGAGGAAAAATCGACAAATTTTAATTCTTCTTTTTTGACTTACCGGCTTACTATGTGCAGCGCCATCTATTGAAACATTTTTGAATTAAAATTTGGAACTCTAAGGGAAAAAAATTTATTACCCACCACATGAATTTTCTGCAAGAATTTCTTTTTTATCATTATCTGTTCTTCTGTAACAAATTTTTGAAAACAACCTTTTTCAGGACACCCTGTATTTTTATGCAATGTATAACCAAGTCTTCCCGAATTCGTCTGTGCCTACAGAAATAAAAGAACGCAGTAAGTGTTCAAGGAAGGCTTTCGATTCTTTGTTGGTGATTGTTTTCCGAAAAATACATTCTTTGGCAGTTTTACAGGTAAACTGCTAAATGGGTTACCGTTGTATGCCTCTCATCAATGTTAAGTTCGATAATTCTTTAAATAGCTTTCAATGTGCTGGTATAAGAACCATTTAAATACGAGTCGTTTTTTTTTTTCTAGCAGAGACTCTGACCTGATAGAACCCTTGTTTGATATATTTATTAATATAATTAATCGCTTGAACTGGGGGGGGGGGGGGGACTGACAATATTTAACATTGATGGGTGTATGCAAGCTTCTCAACTTCACAGCCGAATATGGAACTGCTCAATCATTATTAACAAGGACATCATCTGTTTTAACTTCCTTCGTCACAGTAACGCCGCCATCATTAGTACTTCTATGGCGATATAAACTGGACAACCGTCCACTCCCGTTTCTGTCCCAGCTAGTAGTTTTCGCTGGAATTATTGCTGCAAATTTAACTCGGGTGAAATTTTAATATGTTCCCCACATGATACAAGGATCATGTTTTTAACCACAACTTCAAATAATAATGAATCTAGTTGAGGAGACATGACGGCTCGGCATATATTACGCTGATGACTTTGATAGGTTTAGTTTTGATTTCAAGCCAGTGGCGGCGATTCGGGGACAACCGCTCCAACCACCCTTTTTATGGTTCATTTATTTATTTTACTTTTCAATTTAGGAACCAACACTAGAAATTTTTAAAAAGCAGAAACATCAAATTTTTCAGAACATAAAAATCCATATATCTATTAGGAATCATTGTTTAGCACAAGCAGTAACATTTAGTTAATGTATTTATTGAAGACTCAAATTTACTGCCAAAAATAAAAAATATTGTTTCAACGTAAAATTTATTATAAAATACAATGTTCTTTCTGTATGTGCTGCAATTTTCAGTACAAATTTCTGATTTGTTCATTTTGAAAAAACTCAGTCATTTTAACCAGTTAGTTCACTTTGCCCTACATTCCCCTACTGGGGCGTTATCTGACGGAGCATGATACCACGACTCACTCTATGTTCATGTATTTTGCCTATGCCTAGTGAACTATACTAGTTACTGAGAATGATACTGCGTTTTGGATTGGTGGCTAGTGCAGTGTCTAATACTGCTCAGTAGAATCCAAACTCTTGCACTAATTTCTTTCTCTTTTTATTTAAAAAGTTTAACATAACATTCAAAAACAAAATGTTACAATTCAGTAATCTGTATATTACCTTCCAAAAGAAAAAAGGAGTAATTTTGAATCTGTTTTCGCATTATTCTCATACAAGGTACATGCAATCATCCAAGTGAAAATGTTTCCGGGCGTTTCTCAGCCGCACTTTGCTTAAAGGAAATCGTACTTTAAAAGTCCTGAATACTACTTGATACAATGGTTGGATTCTTGAAACACTGTTCAGTGGCAGAAACTTCAAGCTCATATTGCTCAGCTGAATGATTTCACATGAATAAGGAAAATAATTTTTCTCCTTTCTCTCTCCATCTTCCCCTAATTCTTTTCAATTACTGTGATGAAATTGTGCATATATTTCAGGTTTTCAATTTGGTTCGTAGGAATTCTATAGTACCGATTGTAAACACGTTTATTACATAAAGATGTAACAATTGGACAGGGTCAAAAATATTGCTGTTATAATACAATGGTGCTCGTATTATAGGCTTTTCAGAATACAGAAAGGTAAGCCTATGTTAAGTCTATGTAGTTTCACCGGGACCATCAAAATGTGCTCAGAATATCGGAGTGTTCACATTAAAGAGTGTTCAGATAGAGAGAGTCCACTGTATATTCTTTTATTTTAAATTTTGACTACAAAAATTGAAATAATGATTGAAAATTTAAAACAAACTAAGCACACTGAAGTTGACGAATTTCAAGATTTTTCTGAAGATACTATTAATAGGGACAAAACAACCCCCTCAATTGTATCCCATCGCGCGGCTAGTATCCTATGAGCAACTCCATGTCAGAAAAATCATCTTCTTGACCTCACCATTTGCAATTTCAATAAAATTTGGCATGAATTACACATGTAGCAAGGCAAATATTGCTGCCAATTTTTAAAAATTCTGTTTTGAAAATTGTTCAAAATATAAGGCAATTCACTAGTAGTGGCCACAGTTAAGCATATTTTATGTCTTTTTTAAACTGTGGGTCTGCAATATTAATTCCAATTTTTTAGCTCAATGAACGTATTATAGCCCAACTATTCCTGAATCGTCCCATTTTCTAAAAATGCCAGAATTTCAATTTTTTCAATTTCTTATCCATTTTTTCCCAAACTTCAAATTTGATCCAATAGTGGCCACTCCAAAATCTGAGATTTTCAGTAGTGGCCACATGCATGAGTCAGTAGTGGCCATCTGACATCATTTCCTTAGAATTCACATTACTCACTTTAAATTCAAATAACTGATGGATAAAATTGATTCAATATGATAGTTACATTAAGTACCAATATATTAATCACATTTTTATTGTACATTTCTTTCTTCAAAGTACATACATACATAGGATAAAATAAAAAGTTTTTAGTAGGAAATTTGAATTTGTATTTTTTGTACTCTAATGTAAAAAATAAAGTAAAAGAAAATGAATGTACTTATATACGTATTCTACATATGAACTTTGGTATGTATGAACTGAATAATTATTATCACTACGAAATCATCTTCTTTACCTTTATCTTCTTTATCTTTACTAATAATAAAGCTGAAAGTCTCTCCGTCCGGAGGATGTCTGGATGTCTGTAGGATGTCTGTGACGCGCATAGCGCCTAGACCGTTCGGCCGATTTTCATGAAATTTGGCACAAAGTTAGTTTGTAGCATGGGGGTGTGCACCTCGAAGCGATTTTTCGAAAATTCGATTTTGTTCTATTTCTATTCCAATTTAAGCCCATTTTTCACAGAAATTTAATAAAATGGGAAAGAATTTGTTCTGAAAATTATCTTTCTTTATCTTTCTTTTCTTTACTTCTTTACCTTTCTTCATTGCTTTTTTTCTTAAATAACAAACCTGAAAGTCTCTCTGTATGGATGTTTGGATCTCTATGACGCGCATAGCGCCTAGACCGTTCAGCCGATTTTCATGAAATTTGACACACTATTAGTTTGAAGCATGAGGGTGTGCACCTCGAAGCGATTTTTCGAAAATTCGACTTTATTAATTTTCTATAAAAATTTTAAGCAGTTTTTCACATAATCTTTGTTACTTATAATAAAGCTGAAAATCTCCTTGTCCGGAGGATGTCTGGATGTCTGGATCTATGTGACGCGCATAGCGCCTAGACCGTTCGGCCGATTTTCATGAAATTTTGCACAAAGTTCGTTTGTAGCACAGGGGTATGCACCTTGAAGCGATTTTTCCAAAATTCGATTTTGTTCTTTTTCTATTTTAATTTTAAGAATATTTTCCCGAGCAAAATTATCATGAGATGGACGAGTAAATTACCAAGTTTTCACGACGTGGAATCATAACATGGGCAAGCCAATTGGCGAGAAATTCACCGTACATTATTTGTAAATGTACAGGCGAATCAAAAGACCTTTTAATATTCTACTACGGGCAAAGCCGTGCGGGTGCCACTAGTTACTAATAAAAAAGCTGAACGTCAGTCTGCCTGGATGTCTGTGATACGCATAGCGCCTAGACCGTTCGATCGATTTTCATGAAATTCGGCACAAAGTTAGTTTGTAGCATGGGGGTGTGCACCTCGAAGCGATTTTTCGAAAATTCGATTTTGTTCGTTTTCTATTCCAATTTTAAGAACATTTTCCCGAGCAACATTATAAGATGGACGAGTAAGTTACCAAGTTATCATAACGTAGAACCGTAACATGGGCAAGACAATTGGCGAGAAAATCACCATATATTATTTGCAAATACATAGGCGAACCAAAAGACCTTTCAATTTTTCTACTATGGGCAAAGCCGTGCGGGTACCAATAGTTCATAAGAAAATAGTAAGTACACAATTCAATGTAAAATGGATATTGGAAATTGGTAGCATAAGTTTTCAATACTACAAAAGGCAGGGTGTCCATGCATCTAGAAAGTCATGGATTTCGGCTATGATCAAAAATGGTCATGGAAAGTCATGATTTTCGGCAAAAATCATATAAATTGACAATTGGACATGGATTTTGAGTTCAAGAGCATGCATAATTATCGAATTCTACACATTAGGTTAAACTTACGCATCTTGGCCATTTTTTACGCTATTAAGTGTCAATTCCAATTTTTCACATTTCTAAATCCGATTGCATCCGCTTCTTTAATACTCGCTCATTTTTCTTTTCCTTCTGATTTTACCTTTTGAACATTTTTTTAGCATTATTTTTAGCCCTCCTTATATATCTTATTGTGTAGTTGAGGAATTTAGACTTCTAATTTTGCCGATCGCATTCGATGCAAAAATTTTAAGTCATCCGTGTTGTTTCAAGTGACTCATAAAAATTATCATTAATTCTCAGCTTTGTCTTGAGTTAATGAAGATTTTAGAAAATAAAGTTGGTCTGAAGAATTAATTACGGACGTTTTGTACATCGATAAAATACAGAAATCAGGGAATTTTTAAAGGTAAAATTTTTAAAGTCCGTAAATATTACATATTTCACAAATTCGGAAATTTTACAACATTTGTAACCAATCATAAAACTTTGGCGGTAAATATCTGGTATTGTCTGAAATATTATTTTTTAAGTACTTTAATATTTTATTTATTTCTGATTATTTATGCTATTTATTGTAAACATAATTTTAGTAACTACTAAATTATTGCTAGTCGCAGATAATTTAGAAAATTACTATTAGCACCATGCTCCTATTTTTTATTCGGTAAGCTTTGAAGATTTATCCGGTAAACTGATAATTTCCCCCTTCCCAAAAATTTGAATTTTGGGCGTCCCTGACTGTTAGCAGTCATAAATAAATGTGAATCAATAGATTATAAATTGCAAAACACATACTGACATGATTTAGACTACTAAAGAAAAAAACTTGTTCCATAAACAAGTGCTGTAACTGGGAATTTTATATATCATGACTTTTTCTAATTTTACTATCTGTGACTCACTTCTAATAAGTGTTTTACCTTTAAAAAAAATCTGTATTTTCAAAAAATGATTGTTTAAATCTAAGAAATTAAAAATTATTTGCTTTGCTTAGAAAAAAGATAATTTCGATCAAGCATTATGCCCTTTCCCCTTCATTTTGTTACCTGCTCAACAAGCAGTTTGCAATCTCTTTCTCGGTTCTAGTAGAATGTTTCTCCTCTTTTTGTACTAGCGCGCCAAATTCCTGTTTTTTTTTTTTTTTTTTTTTTTTTTTTTTAAACCTACGAGCTATTTAATAACCCCCCCCCCCGTGATATGCGCCCCTAGCCCAAGGCGTATGGGCCTAGAGGATGGCCTGTTAAGTAATCCGGGCCTGTCCATAGAAGAGGTAAACGCACTAGCAGTCGTCACAGTGAAGCATATTTTGTGGCTTTTTTAAACTGTGGGCATACACTATCAATTACCACATTTGAAACTCAATGAGCATATTATAGCCCTTCTCTTCATTAATCGTCCCATGTTTTAAAAATGCCAGAATGTCAATTTGTTCATTTTTTTTCAAACCTCAAATTTGATCCATCAGTGACCATTACATAATGTACAGGAGTCAGTAGTGGCCATATTGCTGTTTAGAGGAGGCCACCGGGTGGCCACTACTAGATCACACAATAATATTATGTCAGAAATGAGAGAGGTTTTTATGTTAAGAGATTACAACCTATTAAAAGGGAAATTGAGTTGATTTATGAAAAACCCTTCCTTGTTCAGTAGTGGCCAATCGATGGCCACTTTTGAATTTCCCAACTTTCTTGGTACCAGTAGTGGCCAGGTAAACTGTCAGCCAAAAAAGCAACTATTTCGAGTTGAAAACGTTCCAAACACGATCTTTCACATTTCATAACATGGTTACAGCTCTAAAAATATTATTATTGAGCATTGTTCTATTCAGAATACAACACAATGTTTATATACCTCGTTACGGAGAAGCGTTAGAAGATAGCTGAAAAAACATCGACAATCCAGGCGACCGTATTAAATATACCGTTATAATTAATAAATGATAACAATTTTTCATAATGCTCTACCTACTCCTCCTTGAACTGCCCACTACACTATAGCCTGAGGTCTACCTCCTGCAAGTTTGAATCCACTGGGACCCCTAGAATCCTTATTTTTAAAATATAAACCTTAAAGTAGCTACTATTGACTCAGTGGCCACTACTGGTGCATTTACCTTACGACAGTAAAAATCTCAAAATGTGCACAAGAAAAAAAAAATGAAAAAGTGTGTTTTTACAAATGACTGTAACTTCTCTCCTACTGGTAGTAGAATGATACTGATATTGAATTTCTATTGATATGTAACATGACTTTCTTACGATAGATTTTAGTTTTAAAGTCATTCACCGTGAGGGGTGATATACTTGCCACAATGGCTGTCTATCGTAAAATCTTATGTTATGATCTTTTTCCGGGGAATAATTCTCTTTTAATTTCATTCTCTCTCTTTTAAAATTCTCTTTTAAAAGCCTTCTTTTATGTGTATTATCTGGATGAAGATTTGCGTGGATTGTTAGCTGTAATTCTTTCGAACACGTATTCCTTTCTAAATTGCCCTTAAAAGATTGAATGAAACTAGTATGTTCGTGCAAAGTTTGTTGAAACTGTGATGTTAGCTTTACGTTTACATTAGAGACCATGCGCGATCGTGCGTTCTCTTGAAGTTGTTCAGACAAGAACTACATTTGTGAGAATAGCGGATTACTTATTTCGAGCGGATGTAGACAGCCGATAAAGTGTTATATTTTTCCATGAACTTTAACGGTGAGCGTAGAACTATCTTCCCATATATCATTTACCCCTTAGGAAGTCATTTGCAAAATGGTACGTCAAGCAACAGCGAGTTCACTGATCGAGTAACGTCATCAACAATGAAACTCGCTCCACGGCATGATAATTTGATGATATTGTTTGGTAAAGTTTGACATACAGGGAAATGATTTCTTTTAAGAAGGTGGATCTGGACCAGGGAACTAACTGTTTTACTAGTACGACTCATTTTAGAAGAATGAAGCAACGAAAAAGTGGTCAACAATGAACGCTATCTACTAAAGCGTTCAATTAACAACAATTAATGCTATATTTACGGTTAATCCACTGGAGTTAGAGTTTTAATATCAACCATCAAAATATCACGAAATAAACAGTTGCTTCGTTCAAATGTAGAAGCAATTTTCCCCCGTCATTCCTTGACTGGTGGTTTTCTAGTTATTAAGAAATCTGCAGAAAGTAGACTATTTCCCATCATCAGAACTTGGATTATTTGTCAATGTGGTTGCTCAGGATCATCTGTTAAATGGGCCGTGGTAGCCTGATCGGTAAGGCATTGGACTCGGGGCCGGAGGGTCTCGGGTTCGATCCTTGCTGGTCGAAGACCCACTGTCGTCATTAAAGGGGACTGGGCGACGTTAAATATGCTCGTGGTCTCAATGTCCTCCAAGTGAAACGATACCTCTGGGGGTGCTAGCACAAGGTAGCTATTAGCTCTTGGACTAGTTCTAAATTCTTATTAACTGTTCGATCCGGTGATGGTGCTGCCATCTATCGGTATATAAAATAATAGAGGCAAGGCACTTAGTATGCAGTTCTCGACATAAAGACAGTTGTGACTCTGAATAGGAATCTGTTAAATATACAGATACTGATAAATTTTCAAATCATTCGACGAAAAATGCTACAAACGAGTAAAGAGCGTCCGATTTTTTTTTTCAATCCGTAAACTCATTACGCCCACTTACCATAAAATAATGTCAGTCGCGTTTGGTAACGATCGATTCATATATTTTTCCTTGTCGCCCACTGCAAAGCAAGCGCTCGTGAATATTTCGTGAACCAGAACTTAAGAATACTTTGAGTTCAGCTGGTTTCTGTATAGATACTATTTAAACTTAAAACCCTACTGGTGGCTATTATGCTTTTCCGGAATTAATCAATAAAGTCACAATGTATAATTCAAATACTGTATTCAGAGTTTTGAAGTCAATTACAAGCAACAATTTAATTTCTCAAAGAGCAATTGAGTGATATTACAAACGTAAGAGACAGTAAGACAGAGAGAGTCTTTTTTTCCCCAGAACGATAGTTCGTCAGTTATGCTGCCCTGTAACAACAGTCTCACAAATTTGCTTTTCTACTTTCTTCCATGATTTGTACTAGTAGTGTCCATACAATTATGCACGTGATAAAAATTTAAAGGAAGTCGTTTGAATTTATTGAAATATTTTTCCACCTGAAGTAAAAAAAAAAAGAAATATTTTCTTTAATTGAAACGCGAACGCACACTTTAACTTAAAATTTGAGCGTTATCATCCGTGTAATAACTCAAATCCAAAGTAGAATTACTACCAACTGTCGCTCAAAGTTTCCGCTCCTCGAAGAGAAAAGTATTTAATTTTAGAAACTTTGTTCCACTGTTAGTAAAAAACGGAAAGTTCACTCCCCCGCCCCAATCCCTCTGTATAAAAATAATTTAATTAAAAAACGGAATTAATAAAAAAAAAAGTAATTTGAATTTTGTCATCTTGAATTCAAATTATGTTTTTCGCAATCACGAGTGTGTGTTTGTATGTGTGTGTGGGGGGGTATGTGTATGTGTGTGTAAGCATATGTGTTTGTGTCTGTGTGCAGGCATGAATGTGTGGGCAGTTGTGTGTATTTGTGTGTATGTGTAGGTGTCTGTATGCATGCGTGTGTGTATGTGTTTGTGTATGTGTGTAGGGGTATGTGTGTGTATGTGTTTGTGTGTGCGTGTGTGTTGGTGCGTGTATGTATGCGTGTGTGCGTAGGATATGGACGCAACCTGGAGACGGTTTTCGCTAGAGGAGCAGCATCGTGAGGCTGACCGACGCGACGGGTGGTGCTGGCAGAGGGTGGCGCCGCGCCGCCGCCGGTGGGAAAAATGATAGCACGCCAAAAACAGTCAAATGAAAGCAATAAGCAATCGTGATTGCTCAAAAAATGATTAAGAATGCAATATATCTAGAGCAAACCACAAATTTGAAAAGTAATTACGGCTAGCTGTTGATAAGAAAAACGTTTAAATTTTTAATATAGTATATCCAATGTTAGTGCATAAAACATTCAGTGTATGTATTTTGACTACCTACCTATTGAAAAAAGTGACAATAGAAAAGATTACATTGAGCAAAAAACGAAAATCTTGCTCCCTTCAACCCTCCCGCTAGCTGTTAAATCGAGCAAACACTGCAGAAGTGCAGATTAGTGCAATGAAAAATTATATTTAAAACTTAAAATATTTTACACGAGCTTGTGGAAAATACAGCTCCATTTGCGATCATCGTAAAAATATAAGTATAGTGATGTTTCCCCTGGTTTTAATTGTGAAACTTTTACTTAATAAAAACAAGTTAGCCTCACTTCATATCATAAATTAGAAATAATATAATCGCAATATTTTCTTAAGAAAAATGTTATGAAAAAAAAGCCATAGAAGATAGCGATTGCAAGAAAGCAGTATAGTTGGGGGGGAAAAAGCTTCTTTAAAATCTTTATTAATCTTTCAGACATTCGGTATTATTTTATTTGTGTGAGATTATCAATGTTTGAGTTTCTTGTATAAGCAACAGCTCAGTATTATCGTTCACTGAAGAACGGAACTGCTACGGTTGTGTGCTTGTTTTTAGATTTTGCAAAATATAAATGGGCTCCAGTTGAAAAGAAATACCTAAGTATTTTTTTTTTAATTATTATTTTTATTTTTTTTTAAATTCTCCGTTTGGATTCGTAGGAAGCCAATCGAACAGAATAACATGCTTATCGTTGATGGTCACTTTTTTTTCGATGCTGTTCGAAATACTTATTAATGCTGCTCTTTTGTGACCAGGTAATATACTTAAAGCTTTTTGTAATTCTAAAGTCGTTCCGTTAAATATAGGACTTTTTCCGGATTTTGAGCTAAACAGCTTTTTCAAGTAACGCTACCCAAGTGTCAATCACCGATTTTAATAAAACTTTGCACATAAATAGAACAGTTAGGAATATCGAACCCGTGTTCTTTGTCTTCGTTAACTAAAAGAACAGCAGCTTCATCGGTCGAAGGAGCACTATATACAGCCTGTCCACCAATCAGATAGAAAGGCAAGCATCCAATTTACAGGCGGAAATAGACGCATCCATTAGTTTTCAGGGATGCCAGCTTTTGCAAATGTGTGTTAGCCTCTAAATTACGCAGGGTCACATTCAAATAGGCGGTACACGTATCTCTTTTTTTTTTTTTACTTTTCTTTAAATTTGATAGACTCGTCTTAACTAGGCGTTAGCCAATTCCATTCTATCCGTGGGCACACTATACCTTCATATGAGGAGATAACATTTCCGGGCTTATTGGCCGTGGTCTAATTGGAGTAGAAATTCCAGGCATTTCGGCTTGCTTTGCTGCATGTATATATATATATATATATATATATATATATATATATATATATCAATCACGGTTGCTTATTGTTCTCACTTGACTGTTTTTGGCGTTCCTATGATTTTATTTTCCCGCCAGCACCCTCTGCAGCACCACCGTCGACCGGCTCCTCACGATGCTGCTCCTATAGCGAAAGCCGTCTCCAAGTTGCATCCATGTCCTACACACACGCGCATACATACACAACTACAAACACACGTACACACATACACACACATACACATACACACACATACACCTACACACAAACACATATACACACGCATACATGCAGACACCTACACATACACACACACAAAAACATACACACAACTACCCACACATTCATGCCTGCACACAGGCACAAACACAGATGCCTACACACACATACACATACCCCGCCCCCACACACACATTCATACACACAACTACCCACACACTTATGCCAGCACACAGACACAAACACACATGCCTTCACACACATTCACATACCCCCTTCACACAAACACACATACCCCCCACACACAAACACACACACCTACATACACACACTCGTGATTGCGAAAAACATAATTTGAATTCAAGATGTCAAAATTCAAATTATTTTTTTTTTAATCGGAACCTTCTTTGCCGCTAAGCGTAAGATAGTGTCACTCGCAACGATTGATTCCATGTTTTTTCTTGCCGCCCACGACGAAGTAAGCGTTCGTGAAAACTTGTACCGCTTAAAAGAGGAAGGCTTCATTAGGTCAAGCTGGTTTCAAAAAAAAAAAAAATCCTACTGGTGGCTATTATGTTTTTACGGAATTGATCAGTAAAGTCACAATGCATAGTTCAAATACTGTACTCAGAGTTTTGTAGTCAATTATAAGATAAAAATTTAATTTCTTAAGGAGCAATTGAAAGATAAGACAAATACAATCTCTTTTTCTCCAGAACGATAGTTCGTCAGTTATGATGCCATGTAACGACAGTCTCACAAATTAGTTTGCTATTTACCTTCTTCCATGTTTAATGCTAGCAGTTCCCACACAGTTATGCCGTGATAAGAATTTAAAGGAAATTTTTGAATTTATGGAAATATTTTTCACCTGAAGTAAAAAAAATATTTTCTTTAAATTAAACGCGAAAGCACACTTTAACTTAAAATTTAAGCGTTTTCCGTGTAATAATTCAAATCCGAAGTAAAATTATAGGCCAGTGTCGATACCTTTAAAAATGGTAAAAAGTTTTTTTTTTAAATTATAATAGGAATGAAACCCATCGGAAAAGTAAGAAAATATAACAAAATTAATAGGAAAAATAATTTACGGGCGATCTGAGTTCGGGAAGAGGGGAGGAGTGGGGAGGTTAGGGGGGAATTCGGTTTATCACGATTTCCGGCAAAACTACCAGTCCTATCGAAAAAAAGGAAATGACAAAGATGTTTGTATTAAAAAGAACTACAACTTTTGTATTTGCACTTTTTTTTTCACAAAACCTCAAAACTTATGAGAAAAATTCTAAAAACCAACTTTTTGGTTTTTTATTTTTATCTCCCGCAAAAAAAAAATTTTTTTAACAAAACTTAGTGAAAATTTATCTTTTTGTGTCTCAAATACACTGCATTTTTTTAATTTAAAATATTTGTTTTGTTCTATTTTTGATTTAGTAAAAAAAAAAAAACATTTTAATTTTCAATCGAAAAATCTCACGTCAAAATATCTATTTAAAAAAAAAATCGGAGCGTGTTTTTTTCGTTGGAATCTCTACTTTCTGATGGTAAAAAAAGTATTTACTATAGTATGGAAAAATTTCGCAGAAAATGAAAAAATACAAAAAAGTTCGAATTTAAAAAAAAAATCATCATTACGTAAAATTTTAAATTATTTATTAAAATTTACGTTTTAATTACTCGAAAAATTTAAGTTTCATGTTAAACTGCGAAATTAAAAAATTGAAAATCCATGAAACATAGAGATTGCAAAAAAAACACGCGAAAATAGTTAACAAAAATCGACATACAAACAGTATGATGATGCGCTTTTACTGCAAAAAAATAAATAAATGAATAAATAAATCAGGCACATTTCTCTAACGAACTATAATGTTTTTATAGAAATCATTCTGCGTGTTTTGTTTTTGAATATGCTATAATTTGTTTTGTGTTACCTCTTGTATTGTTATTTTGAACCGATCGTATTTTTTCCTTTGAAATATTAAACAAAAAAAAATCATTGCCAAAAAAAAATAAACATGATATTGGAAATTAAATGTCAGAGCGTTTTTATTTACTTCTTTTAGTTCGTTTCATTTTCTCTGTCTTGAAGTACGAAACGCAGCTATTGCAGTCTCATCATTATATTAACTTTGACAAGTTCGAAGAATTAAAGCTGATGTTAAATTCTTTTTTGTGTTTATTGTCTACACTTCTCTTCATGGTGACGTCAGAGCATTAGTCGATCAGTGATATTCGCTATTCTATATGTGAGGATAACTTTTTACTTGAATGGTCTATAGAATATCGTAGAATGAAAATTCTACAATAAATTTTTCCTTCTGAAAATATTTCGTACAGAAGAGGCAAATGATCTAAAGGTCTGGGATTACTACCTGCTGAATATTTCGTAGCAGCTGTTAAGATCGTTCGAGCAATGAACAACATCATTTACAAATATACCCGTGCAGATTAGTTATTTAAAGTAAATCGTGACGAATTTACTTATTTGAAATAAACTTTTAGAATCTACACAGTAAGGTAAATATATACTACGTGTATTTTAGTTTGAATCAATCAGCTATAAAATAAAAGTATTATTGTTTTCTTTCATAAATAGTATACTTAACGTAACATAACCTTAAAAAAAAATGAATACAGAAAAATGATTGTTTTTAATCAAAAATTTCTTTCATACATTTCTTTTTAATATACTCGAACATTGAATATGTGAAGCTATTCAAAATAACAATACAAGAGATAACACAAAACACATTACAGAATATTCAAAAACAAAACACACAGAATGATTTCGATGAAAATATTGTAGTTCGTTTGAGAAACATGCCTGATTTACTCGAATTTGCAGTAAAAGCCCATTATCATACTGCTTGTATGTCGGCTTTTGTTAACTAATTTCGCATGTTTTTTGCATTTTCTATGTTCCATGGTTTTTCAACTTTTTGATTTAGCAATTTAACAAGGAAACTTGCATTTGTTGAGCAATTAAAACGTAAATTTTAATAAATAACTTAAAATTTTATGTAATGATGATTTTTTTTTCTTTTTCAAATTCGAACTTTTTCGTGTTTTTTCATTTTCTGCGAAGTTTTCCCATACTATTGTATAGATTTTTTTTATACCATCAGAAAGTAGAGATTCCAACAAAAAAACACCCTACCGATTTAAAAAAAAATCA
The DNA here is from genome assembly GCF_026930045.1 of Uloborus diversus. NCBI lineage: Eukaryota > Metazoa > Arthropoda > Arachnida > Araneae > Uloboridae > Uloborus > Uloborus diversus. The sequence continues at coordinate 51,540,060 of NC_072738.1, read as the reverse complement.
GATATTTTGACCTGAACTTTTTCAATTGAAAATTACAATGCTTTTTTTTTTTCTTTTTTAATTAAATTAAAAATAGAAGAAAAAATAAATATTTTGAATGAAAAATGCAGTGTATTTGAAACATAAAATGATAACTTTTCACTAAGTGTCGTAAAAAAAATCGTTTTTTTATGGGGGATAAATATAAAAAACCAAAAAGTTGTTTTTTTGAATTTTTCGCATAAATTTTGATGTTATGTAAAAAAAAGTGAAAATACAAAAGTTGTAGTTCTTGTTTTTACCAACAATTTTGTCGTTTACTAAAACTTCGTAAACCGTTTCCCCCTCCCATTAAACTTCCCCCCTCCTCCTCCCTTCCCGATCTCAGACCGCCCGTAAATTAATTTTCCTGTTAATTTTAATATTATTTCTTACTTTTCCAATGGGTTTCATCCTGTTCTTCTTCTTTTTTTTTGGTCTCAAACATTATAGTCACTGGCCTATTACTACCAACTTTTCGCGCAAAACTCCCGCTCCTCGAAGAGAAAAAGTATTTAATTTTAGAAGCTTTGAACTAATTTTAGTACAAAACGAAAGTTCACTCCCCGCCCCAATTCCTGTGCATAAAAGTAATTTTATTCAAAAACAGAATTTATCTAAAACAATCAAAAATCTCCTTTACCCCCGTAGAAAAAAAAATATTAGGAATGCAATATATCTAAAGCAAACCACAAATTTAAAAAGCAAGTATAGCATGCTGTTGATTAGAAAAAAAATTAAAAGTTTTAATGTAGTGAACCCAATGTTTGTACACAAAAACATTCAATGTATATATGTTTTGGCTAGCTACTATTTGGAAAAAATTTCAATAAAAACATTACATTTAGTAAAAAACGAAAATCTTGCTCCCTTCCACCTTCCCGCTAAACATTAAACCGAACAAACCCTACACTGTAAAAACGATTCAGAAACGTTCCTGGAATATAATGGGCAGCTGATGCGCCCAATTTCTGCCAGCAACATATCTTGCAAAAACCTGGAACGTTTTCCGCTAACATGCAGTAACTTTCCTGAAATTATTCTGGAAGCCTCATGAAATATTCAAAAATCTTCCCACTTAAAGCCAGTAGTGTCTCTAAAACTTTAGAATAAACCTTGTATAGGTTTAATATAACAACTAGGCACCGTCCTGAGTTATCAGTGGAGCTCCACAGGAAATGCTGCAAACATGGGCAACGGTAAGCGAGGATTTCGAGTAAGTATCGAGAACTGCACTTTCCTGCAATCCTTGAAAAAACGCGTAGTTCATGGACTTTTTCGCTTTCTTTGGCAGGTTAAACAGTCTAGACGGGTTGTAATCGAATTAAACTCGATGCAACTTAATAGAATACGCCCAGTTTATTTTTAAACTGGGAGCTAAAAATATTTTTCACACCAGTGACAAGTCTGCATTCGTGCGACTTGTAGCAATTCAGGAAACTTTTTGACAATGATACTTGATTTTTCCAGGAAGTATATAAAAACCAGTAAAATCCCGAGAAGATACACGAAAAAACTCCGTATCGTTTCGAATTTTTTTTACCGTGTAAAAAATATCTAGATTAGTATAGTGAAAATTTAAATTTAAAACTTATAATATTTTGTATGAACTTAAAGAAAGTACAGCTCGATTTGTGATCATAGTAACAATGTAATCATACTGATGTTTCCAGATTTCAATTGAAAACTTTTACTCAATAAAATAGTTCAACTTCACTTCAAATCAAAAACTAGTATGTTGTGGCCATCACGAAACTTTCTTCTATATTCTTTTTATTATTATGATCCCTCCCTATGCTTGACGAGGTAGCAATTCTCACAGCAAAAACAAAATTACACACGCAAAAACCTTTACGACCATCCCAGTTCCCGAATTATCTCAAAAGCAAAGCAAAGAATGAAAATTGATAATTATTTTAAAAGCCTTGATTAAAATAATTTCAAACATTTATTTGTTAACAAACACAAGATAGCAACAGTTAAAAAGTTTAAATCATCGCGATTTTCTTGTAGTTTTCCAACAATTAAAATTCACGCGAATTACGCAGAAGACAGTTTATAACGATTTATCTTTCTTATTGTTGCAATTATAAAGCTATTTTCATTCACACATAAAAAATCAGCCCCCCCTCCCTCCCTACACGGAGCGATTGGAGCCTAAATTGAACCAACGCCTGTTTACATATGGATTGACATTTATCCAAATTTCATCCAGAACGTAGCATTATTTCTTGAGATATGGAACTCACAATGGAAAACGAAGAACGTTCGATTGCGCCCACCCCCTTTTCAAATATTGACGCCAAAATAGAATAAACTCTTACACCCTCTAAGGCTACTTGTCGATAAATTTTTGTTTGGGTCCGTTCATTATTTCTTGAATTACAGCAGTCACAATTGACGACCAAAAACGTTCTATAGCTCAACCTCCATTTGAGTTATTGACACCAAAATTGAATCAGCACCTCTACCTGTTAGGGGCAACATATGGACCAAATTTTGTTTGATTCTGCCAGTTACTTTTTGGGAAATCGTAGGCAAGCACCTCAAAAAACGCCAATGGCTCCACCTCTCTTGTAAGAATTCGCGTCAAAAACCAATGGGCACAAGTTGTGCATATGTGTACAACTTGTTTGGGGCATATATGTGTACCAAATTTCGTTCGAATTCATGCGGTAGTTTTTGCTGTACAGCGGCCACAAAAAACTGGTCACAAACATGTGGGACACACACAGATACGCTCACACACACACGCACACACACACACACACACACACACAGACATTTTCCAAAAATGGTCGAAATGAACTCAGCACACCTCAAAACGTTCGAATCCAGGGGTCAAAATTCGAAATTCGAAAACTTGCACGAATCCAATACTTTCTTCTGTACAGGGTGTTCCGTTTTAACCTGTAAGACCTTTATTTTTTTCAACCGTTAATCCTAGATGCGTACTTCTTATAGCAAAAATGTTCAAAATCAGATGCAGAGTTAAGTATTGAAAGTATGAAGCAAAAATAAAAATTGGTCAAAAAATACAAAATTTTATTTTTTATACGGACCCCAAGTCCCCTAACTAATATTTAGAGAAATAATTTTCATTGAAAGCTATTACCGACACAAAAAACTTGACATTTGTGCGACCAAAACTCAAGGAGATATTCGAGTTTAAAGGTAAAGTGGTGTAAGTCACAAAACGCTGCGTTTCATAGCTCGGTGAATATTGGTCGTACTTATGTCAAACTGTCTCTGTTGGAATGATTTTTCAATGGAGAAACTTTCCCTAAATATAAGTTAGGGGACCTGGAGTCAGTTTAAATAGTTAAATTTTGTATTTTCTGACTTATTTTTATTTTCTCTTCAAACTTTCAATATCTTAACTCTGCATCTGATTTTGAATATTTTTGCAACTGGAGGTATACATCAAGGACTAACGGTTGCGAAAATAAAGGTCTTGCAGGTTAAACCGGAACACCCTGTATATTACATATAGAAGAAAGTAATTAGGATTAATATAATCACAATATTTTCTTACGATAAAAGTTATGATAAAACAGAGGCATAAAATTAGCGATTACAAGAAAGTGCTTTAAAATCATTAATAATAATGCAAATATTCAGTATCATTTGATTTGTGTGAGATTATCAATGCTTCAGTTTAGTGTTTTAGCAACTGCGCTAATACTATTATCATTCAGTAAAGAACGGAACGTCTGCGGTCGTGAGCTTGTTTTTAGACACTGTAAAAAATTTCAGAAACGTTACTGAGTATTTCCGTGTAACGTTTCGGTATTTCAACGATTTTCATCCACTTTCTGGATATATCAAGTATTATTGTCAAAACGTTTTCTGAATAGAAACAGATTGCAGGAATGCAGACTTCTCTCTGTTGTAATAATATTTATAGCTCCCAGTTTAAAGATTAACGGAGAGTATTTATAAAGTGTATCGACTTGCTTGCAATTACGTGCGGTCCGGACTGTTTAAGCTCCCAAAGTGAACGAAAAAAATTTTGGACTTTTTGGCTTGGCAAGAATTGCAATTCATTACTTGCAATTCTGGCTTAGCTTTGGCCATGATTGTAATACTGCTTATAGAGCTATAATATTATCCCTACTTAAGATTGCTTTAAAGTTCTTGAGACGCGACTGGCTTAAACGGGAAAGTTTCTGGATTTCTCGGGATAATTTTAAGAATGTTACTGAGTTTTAGCGGAAAACATTCCTGGTTTTTGCGAGATATGTTGCTGGCTGAAATTGGGCACATCAGCTGCCTAATATTTTCCAGAACGTTTCTGAATCGTTTTTACAGTGGATTTTGAAAAACGTAAATGAGCTAGAATGGGATCATTTCCGAAATTTTAAAAGTATTTTTTTTCTCTAAAGAGCATGTTTTAAAACATAGGATTTGGCAATTTTAATGGCAATAATTTGACGAAGTTTCACATTTTTAAGTTAATTTAATCGGTGTGCAGATTCAATTTCATTGTTTACGCTTCTGCTTATGTCATCACAAGTGATGAAATATCATTCCCTGATGCCATTAGCGCAGAGCGCAATAACTAATTAGCTTCTTTACTCACGTGTACTGGCAGCGATATGGTTGGCAGCAAGTGTAGAGAGAAATATTGAATTCGCCTCAGAATTATCATAACCTGGAAGTGCGGTAGAGAACAAGCGTAGGCGCCAGTGAAATGCGTGCCAAAGCACATCACACGCCAAAGTGCAAATTTATCTCCAGGAGCGTTTCTGAATTCTTTTTAGTGTTTCAAAGCTTTTACTGTAGTGCAATCAACCAAAATAAGGAAACAGAATGCCTGATTCATCACATTATAAAACAGCTAGAAATGCAAAAGACATTCTTATTCAATAATTACGATCTATAGCAGATAATCTTTCACTGAATACATCGACTGTAATATACACCACCGTAGATATAATTAATGTCAAATGATAACGTTTACCTAAACTCGTCCTGGCGTATTCAGAACGTATTTAAAGCTCATTCGAATCGGTTACTAATAATTAATTTGTGCGCAACAGTTGTTCCGATTTAGATAAATCTCCATAATAACTGACTTCAAATACACGCATCAGTTAAAGCAGTTCAAAAGCTACAGATAGTCTGCTTGAAACAGTTGAATTACTCCATTTAGTAAATTAGCGAGAAATCTGGAACTTCCGATAAGATTCAAGCAAGGAGTTCTTATTTGAAATGGTTCGTTCAGTACTGGTATTGAGAATCATTCAAGAGGACACTGATCTTATTTGAGTATCATTTTGTGCTCCTTAAATCATTTAGGTTTCTCTTAATGGAAATCTCATCGTAAAGGAACTGAAATACAGTATTTTAATACTTTAAGGATGAGATATAAATTCTTGGATGTTAGAGTTAAAGAAACTTCAGATTGTGTAATGCTAAAGAATCATTCACTTGCAAAGTAATTGCTTGAAATGAGCACAGTCGTAATGAAATTATTAGAGACTAGCTATACCCGCCACCGCTTTGCCCATGGTAAAAAAGCAATGTAATTACCAGTAAGAACCATTGTCAACCGAGTCACTTCAAGCGTAGAAAATTTCGCAGGAAATTGGAAAAAGTAAGCTGCAAAACACTGTATTGTTCAAACGTAATGTAAAGTTATAGTTTTTGCTTGGCTACTCTTTTAGCAATAGTCGCCAATATTGCGTCAATCGGAAAATTGTCAATAAAAATCGCCAAATTTGTTATAGGACAAATTAAAAGGTATAGGTACCTTTCATTCTAAACCATTTTTGTTTCATGTTAGTCTTTTAAAAAATTTTTTACAAATTACCATATTTGCTCACGTTTATTTTTAGATATATACTAGCTGATCCAGCCACGCGTTGCTGTAGCGAAATAGTTGGATTAAAATAATCTTTTACTCATTATTTTGATAGAATCAAATTAAAATTTTTAATAGAGCTTAAAATAGTATAGCCGATTTTAAAACACATGAGATTGATAATGGGCGTGTTTCAATGTAAAAACGATTCATAAATGTTACTGGAAAATAATGGGCAGCTGATGTGGCCAATTTCTGCCAGTAGCATGTCTTGCCGAAACCAGGAACGTTTTCCGATAAAATTCAGTAACCTTCCTGAAATTAGCTTGGAAGTCTCCTGAAAAATTCAAAGATCTTCCCGTTTGAAGCTAGTCGTGATTCTGCAACTTTAGTGTAAGCTTAGTTAGGTATAAAAAAAAAGCTTTGCAACTGTCTGATTTATTATGGAACGTCTACAAGCAGTAAACATAGCCAAAGCTTAGCCAGAATTGCAAGCAAGTATCGAGAATTTTTACTTAGTAACGTTTCGGATTTTTTTTGCAGTGCAAGCTGAAGCAAGTACCTATTGAATTCAGTAAATGCTAACTAAATTTTCTACGGAAAAAGCACTACACGCCTAGTAAATTTTGCACGTATGACTTCGGCCAAAAAAAAAAGCAAAATAACTTGAAAGTGATAGTAAATATCGAAACTGATTGTAAAATATCGGAATGTAGAAACTATGCGTAAACCACCATACACTTTTAGATTCTACACTACAATTTATTTATCTCAGCTTTCTCTATAGTTTGTAATCAATAACTTCTTTACAAAATACACTAACTAAATTAAAAACATATAAAAATTAAATTTTATCAATGAGGTAGATAACATTGACTTCGAACTATTGTTTCTATTATTTGAAAATTGAAAATTATCTAAGCACTAAGTTGTGCACAATGTTCTTGCTTAACCTGTCTTTTGCTAATACGAACGGTATGATAGCTTTCCCACTTGTGAGTAGATGATATATGGTTGCCCATGAAAGTAGACATTGTTTGGTCTTGTGATCTATTTATGGTCTTTGCAAAAGCTAAACGAATCAGAAATTGAAGCCTTCCAAATGTGTTTGAAAATTATGACGCCTTTAAAGGATTACGTGGCAATACAAACATTTCACCTCTAAACTTTCCCGTCAAAATTGTTGACTTTGATGAAGAAACGTGTACCGTTGCATAATCTAGGTGGGTTTAAATCGCGAAAAAGAATAAATTGGTGAGCCAATTTTCAACCGGAAACCGTGTAGTCGCATTCCTGGTGTATCCAGGGAATGTAAAAATTCAGTTGGAATTTTTACGACTTTGTTTACATCGACAACTGTATAACCTTGTTCAGCATCAACGATCAGTATTTTTTTCCAGCCGTCAGTAATGGTTCATCATTTGCAATAATTGTAGCTAAGACAGCGTCTTTGCACTGTTTTTTCTCGTTGCAAATCATTGTAATCTAAGTCGGTGAGCCAACGATCAAGTGACGGCAGAACATATTGACTAAGTGGCAAATTAGAAACTGAAATTCAAAAACCTTCAGTCAAAACTAAAGCTTCATATTCATCTCTGGTGTAAAATTGGATTTGGACATTTGTGTGTTTGTTAAACTGTATGAAATACCTCTTCAAATGTAAAAGTTATATACTTTCACCACAGAAATGATGATTGTGTTGGATATTATGTCGTCAAAAGTGTTTCTCGTTATGTCAAACCTGCATTAGAAAGTGTCAACTCCCAGTGACAGTTTGTTCAAGACTCATAGATACAATTTGCGACATGCATCGTGATATGTATTAAACAGTCGACAATTAACGGTCCGCAAATATTCCTGTCTATTTGGGAATGTTTACCGAAAATAAATGCAAAAGAAATATTCACTTTGTTTTGAATGCAGTTTTGTTTTGGATGGAGTTTGGTCTCAATGTCTTGGCTTTAATTATGCCCGAGATTGATGAATGTTGTATTCTTTGTTTACGTGGCTTCCGTGAATTTCTGATTTTATTCAACACTGTGAAAACAATTAAGAAACGCAGTGAAAAATAATGGGCAGCGAATAGGCTCAATTTCTGACAGTAACATATCTTTCAAAAAGTAGGAACGTTTTCCACTTAACGTCCGAAATCGTCCTAAAATTATCCTGAAATCTTTGTGAAGAATTCCGAAACCTCTCCGATTCGAAACAACCATTTCACTAAAACCTTCACAGATAACCTAAGCAACAATAGTTACTAAGGCACATTTTTCGACTCACCAAGAAAGTACCGAAATAATAATCGCAACCATAGCCTTTGCTAAAAAGGACTTGCAAGCATGAACAAAGAATTCTACTTGTTTGTTACTCTTGGAAAGTAACGGAATCTAGAGATTCACTTGCACCCATTGGGAAATACGTCAATCTGGATGGACCATGACGAAGGTATTGAAGTCAATTCTCATCACTAAAATTCATTAACCTCCCTGAAAATTATCCTGGAATCTTTTTTATGAATTCAGCCCCCCCCCCCCCTCAGAGAAAACTTTGGTAAGTTTAATATAAAAGCTTGACACCTTTCTACTTTTCCAAGAAAGCTCCAAAAGTATTACTGCAAACATGAGGAAAGGTAAGACATAATTGCAAGCAAGTTCTATGAGACTTGGACTCCTGCAAAGTTATGAAATCCAGAGGCTCATTCTCTCTCATTCGGAGTTTAGACACGATAGACAGAATGTAACCTTCTTGAAGTCGATAAACTTAACAAATATACTCAGTATATACTCAGTTTAAAGTGGGAGTTAAAAATATTTTTCACAATAGTGAGATGTCTGCATTCATGACGTTTATAGCAATTCAGGAAACGTTTTGACGCAGATATTTGATTTTCAAAAGACATTGTTGAGGACCTATTAATTCCCGACACGTTTCACAGAAATAATCAGTGACATTTCGTCTTTTTTTACAATTCATGTAAAATAGCGTGGAACATTAGTAAATAGATTTATTTCTGAGAGTCGGCCGAACACATTAGTTTTTTTGACACGATGTAAAAAAAAATTGTTTTTGGTGGTTGAAGTGCTCTTCGTAAAAAATATCTTCGGTAAAATATACTCGTTGGTCGTTTTCGAGATTTCGCTTTGTACAGCAAGATGCTGGACTGAAGGGTTTCTTTCGTATATGAAGAAACTAAATTATGCCAGATAGCTTCGTTGTTGCTTATATAATTTACTCATCTCTCATTGTGTTATTTCGTCATTTTTGTCCACACTTCTTACATCAAATGCGACTTACTAAAGGCTTTTAATAACGTATTGGCAAAAGTACTAAATGGATCTCTTCGAACTGCAGAACTCAACATTAATATGAGCCTCATACGTTTTTTAAAAGCAGGGTGAGTATGGAACTACCCGTCGCTGGCCAATTTCAACTTGATTTGTAGAATTTGACATTTACATTGAAAAGTGTGGCCACTATTCTCATCGTTTCTAAGGCGATATAATTGCCATCGATATCTGGAACATAGTATCATTTGTAAATTTTAATTAACTTAAGAATAACGAATTTTGAGGAAGAATTAACTTACAGCGCCATCTATTAAGAATTTATAGAATTAAACAATTAATACATGCTATTAATGTGTAATAAACATTTTATTTGCAATTAAAAATTATAAAAACCATCCTATCTTTTAAGTTGGACCAAATTACAGATAAGTGTGAAATTTGATAAAAATCGGTTCAGTAGTTTCGGAGTTTACCCCGAACAAACATCGTGACACGAGATTTTTATATATATAGATACGAGATTTTTATATATATAGATATTTCCTTTGAATTGTACATTTTAGCAATTAATAAGCTCTAAGTTACGCTACTAAGTTGAAGCTTGGGAAAACCTAAAATCTAATGCCAGTCAGCTCGTTTCGGCCCCCCCCCCCCCCCATCCAGAAAACTATAACACTACAAGGTCACCCGTGCCAATTACAGAGTATCATGCTGTTTTGTAACTATGTCAGAGGGCGTTTTTTGCTCGCAAAAATGCTAAGTAATCAAGTTCTTTCCACGGATACTCAACTATTCACACTTTATAGTTCAGAAGCATTCCTGGAAAATAATTGGCAGCTAATGTGCCCGATACATATTTTGCACAAAATAAGAACGAACAGTAACCTTCCTGAATTCACCCTGGAATCTTTTTGAATAATTCGAAAATCCTTAAATAGCTTGGCACCTCCCTTATTTGTGGGTTTTTCCTATATTCAAAGCAAAATTGCAAATAAGAACTAAGCAATTCCATGACCTAATTTTTAGCTAAGCTTTGATTGGGTACTCAGCAAACTCCACTGGCTTATTGGTTCTGATTGCGTACTCAGTCTTCTTGAGGAAAGGTAAACGAGTAATTGTCGATACATTAAATGAATACACTTAGTAATCTCTAAACTGATAGATAAAAATATTTGCCACATTAGAAAGATATTTGTATTTGTGCTACTTGTAGCAATTCAGGAAACGTTTTGATCCAGATACTTGATTTTCAAACGAAATTGATGAAAATCTGTGAAATCCCGAAACGTTCCTTGGGAATAATCGGTGACATTTTGGAATTTTTTAGCAGTATAGCTACATCAGAAGGTGCTTTTTATTGGCATGAGTACTAGGTAATCAAATTCGTTTCACGGAGACTGAACTATCCACAGATTTTATAATACCAACTTCCTTCTCCAACGTAAAATACATATTATCCTATTGTCTTATCAACTGTGGTATCTAATTAAGCAAAATTTATCATTTGCATGTTTAATAGTGGCTTCAAAACTGCAAAGTCCTCTCTTAAGAATCATTTTATCTTAATTATAATAATAGCTTTCCTCGCGGCGGGGAGCGAGCAGCCTAATTTCCCTGTTCGTTTCCCTTGAATGTTAATGGTGAGCGAGACCAGATTTTACCATAATGTCACGCGTTTAAGTTAACCTTGCCTTTGCTCCGGAATGGGATGTTGTTTGGGAAAGTTTGGGTATGAGTGTGGAGCAAAAGTTTGGATAAAAGTTAAAATTAAGGTGAGGAGATGCGGAATGTAAATTGTAAATTACACATTCTTTGCCAGACAGGCTGCGTGATAGGCCTTCCAGTAAAATTATTTTTAAACATGTTGTGTGCATATTATTAAAAATGTGGGGTAAATTTTACAGATTATGATTTTGAAATGCAATTACTGCTAGTAAGTGAGTTTATGAATAGTGAAGCAATTGAGAGGAAAACAAGGTCAAATCGTAAAATATTGCAGGTACGCACTGTTAAAAAAAAAATTTCTACAGGTTCCTTAGTTATAAGGTCACCATATAAGGGAAACTGACCTATCCGACACTTTGGTTTCGAAGTAAACGAGGGACAAAATTAGACTTTATAAAAAAGCCGCGTTGCAGAAAACTGGTGGCCAAACTTTAGATGTGTTGTCTTATTGATATTTGATTATTTTATTTTGTAAAGGAAGAAGATTTATTTAAAACAAATTAAAAACAAATAAGGTGAAAAAATGAGGTTCATTACAGTAAACACTTCCCGATACGTTTTTGTTGAATTTGCGAACTAAGTTATCTTTTTAGATTTACCTAAAAGACATTTTAATCAATATTTCATCAATTGTTTTACGATTTTGCAACCAGTGAATATTATACCGTATTTATGAACACTAGAAACAAGGTTGGATCCAAAGCTATGTTTTGGAATCAAAATGTGGGAAAAGTCGGCCTGTCCTTTGCTAGTGGCTCTACTTTGATAGATAGTGCACCTAAAGTGTTTAATATCTGTCAATAACACATTGTAAAAAGCGATTCAAAGACGTTCCTGGAATAGTATACGCAGTTGATGAGCCCAATTTCTTCCAGTATCTTGCAAAAACCAGGAACGTTTTCCGCTAAAAGCCAGTAACCTGCCTGAAGTTATCCTTGAATTTTTCTAGAGAATTTCAAACCTGCCCGGTAAAGCCCATCACGTTTCTGTATTCTTTCAAGAAAATTTTTGGTACGTTATATGTTATTGACAACATCTTTCCTGATTTACCATGAAAGTTCCTGATGTATTAGAGCAACCTTGGGCAAAGCTAAGAGCGAGCTGCAAGTAAGTTCCACGCACACCTCCCGCCTGTAATTCCTGCCTTATAAAGCTGCAACTATTCAGTAAGTTATTCGTTCTCACAGCCAGGGTTGCCAGACGTCCCGGATTTCAAGGGACAGTCCCGTGTTTTGAAAAATTGTCCCGCGTCCGGGAACTTCCATACGGGACAGCTAAAGTCCCGTATTCTACCCGATAACAATATTTTACAGAACGAGACTTTATTTTAAGGGGGAAAAAATAAAACAACACATGTGAAATAATGAGCTATAAGAAAATCATGTAGCAGCAAACGCAAAAATTATTTTCCTTCCGATTTGGTTTGTATGTTTTTTTTTTTTTTTTTTTTTTGGTGGCAGACCATGAGGAACCGAATGGTTGCTTCCAGGGGAGGGTACAGAAATAATTTTTGGAGGGAGCCCGGAAATTGCAGAGTCCCCCCCCCCCCTCATACAACGTTTCAAAACAAAGTTTTCATGACTTTATTTCTAAATATTTTTTAGGATCCCTTGAGTCCAAGTAATCTCTTTAAGTACATAAACATCATGCACTAATATGCTTTGAATGTGGACATAAAATATGTTTAATTTATATTTTAACTATAAAATATTAAGTAATTAAAAGAATCATAGCTTCATAACGTATAAGTTTTACTTAACAGTTTGGAAACTATTTCTTCTGCGAATTTCAAAGCAACTGTTGATTTATTCTTAAGGCTATAATACAGTTGAGGTAACGTTTTGATACTACATAACATTTCCATTACTAATATGGTTTTGCCAAGAAACTACCACATGGTTTCCTTTCATTTTGTATTTTTCATAAGCTGAAAAAGAAATTTATTATTTCACAAATTGCTTCCTGGATCGAAGTGACTCTTCTAGGTAGTTTACACTTTTTTTTTTTTTTTTTGAAATGTTAATAATTACTGATTAAATCAAAGAAGAATTAATGGACGAATCGCGATATTACATTCCCTTAAGTTCGAAACCAATGAGTTAAATGCGTTCTGCTGCTCTGGCCTCTGAGTCCAATATTACTTCTTTAGCAAACAGAAATGTTTTTATTCATATGAACTTTGTGTTCTTTTTAAAAAACTTTAAAAAAAAAAATCTTTATGTTATAGAGAAGTCAACTAAAAATAATGAATAGTGAAATTAATTGATCCCTTTGGGAGGGGCATGCCCTCCCCCCCTTCCTAAAATCCGCCACTGGTTGCTTCTTCTTTGCTCATTGACTAATGTTGGAAATAAATCTCTGCGCATACGTCGTCAATCGCAATAAAAACGATTTTTATACTTTAAAAGGCACATTTTGTGAGGTTTAATGCTTTGTTGCGAATGAATTTTTCAGATTTATCATGAATAGACGTCTCAAAAATCTCTATTTCGGAGCTCGAGAATTGGTTCCCTTGTGAATAATTTTGCCTTAAATATTTCTCCATTCACGGAGGAACGCAATGTAATTTCTTTGCTTCTTCCTTGTTGAATGCAAATCAGTAGCAATTCCTGATTACACCGTAAGGTTGCATTTAGTTTCACGAATTTTAAAGCTTAACTCAAGTGTATATAAAAGCGAAATACACTTGCTCTTGAATTCGAATCAAGAAATTTGTGTTGGAACGGGGAGGAAAATTTTAACTATTATCAAAACTAGAAAGTCGCCCGTCAAGGTATGACGGATGAAAATTGCTTCTCTTCTTTTACATTCTAGCGAAGCAATTGCCTGTTTGGTGATATTTTGATAGTTGAAGTTTTTACCCTAACTCCAGTAGATGAACCCTAAAATCCAGTAGATAGCGTTCATTGTTGACATTTTTTTCGTTTTTTTCATTCCCCTGAAATGACAGTCTTACCAGTAAAATAGTCAAGTTACCGAATTTAGTTCCGCCCTGTCAAAATAATGCATTTCCCTGCCATGCAAACATTACCAAAAAATGTAATAAAATTATCCTACCGTTGCGCGAGTTTCATTGTTGATGATATCAGCGTTACTCGATCATTCGCTATTATATATATGAGGATTTAATTGAAACAAAGACAGCATATAATGAAAATATTATTGAGGTTATTACCGGCTGAAGTGAGATTTTATCATGACGTAATGACACATAACGCAAATATATTTAAAAACACATGTGTTTAACATGTGGTGTAAATTTTGAGCTGAGTTTTTAATCATTTAATCAGAACTACGAAATGCTGCAAATAAAATAATTGTCATGATTGATATAAACTTGAGTTTGATTTACACATTGTAAAGAGTACTAGAAATTTAATGATGTTAATTTTTATAGTACGTTATTGCTAAAGCAAGTTTAACTGTGCGACATCGTATTCAAACTAAAAAAACACGGAGCTGTACAAGTTGAGTATATACTCTTACTATTTAACCGATCCCTACTCCTATCGAATATTCACTTGAACGAATGACAAGTTCGGAAGTTTTACTAATTTATCATCCGTTTTATATAAAAAAAAAACTTCTATATATAAGAGCATCATTGTCAGTCTGAGAAACTTAGTGATTGAGATAATGTGTGTCACAATTTTGCAATTTTAACTTTCCTGTTCGCCTTCAATAATGAGATGATACATCCTTATATATTATTTCTGTCGCCTCTTGTTTGTTCTTACGCGAGATCTTTCTCAATTCTTAATCGATTTCTTTGATTTACATCTCATTTAAAAGCTTATCGTGCTGGCTAATGACAAAAAATAGACCCATAGTCTAAAAATTGTCTTTTCTGTCCAAAAAAAAAACCTGTTTTTAAGCACGGGACTGAGGTTTTCAGTTAAATTTATAAGTTTAACTTGCGCTGTGACCGTCAGAGCTGAATAGCTCGAACGGCAGAGCGTTTGAGTGGTAACCAGAAGAACGAGCGTTCGGGCACGCGTCCGGACGATCTGCATCAAAAAATTTGACAAGTGTTACGTATTACATGAAACCGCAAAAACAGTAAGTAATACAAGTGAGGTAATAATATAATGGAGATTGATACGCTCCTTGTTGTTACAAGAACTTGATGCAAAATATAGCTTTATCGATTCTTAATTGTAGATTTTTTTTGGGGGGTGGGGGGGGAGGGGGTTTAAAGCTTTGGCTCCGGTCAGAAAGCTAAAGCATAATGTAAGGAAAATTATAAAAATCAGGTTTAAGATTTCAGACTACAATGAAATAGTTTTTTGTTCAGAAAAAAAATTGTGTACTGAAATGTAGATTCTTCTAATGACAGCTTTTGACCCTTTGTAAAAATAAAAAAAAATCTACCACAAATTAAAATTACGCTTTTCATTTACTTAAACAATGAATATTTATTAGAATATGAAGTAAAACATTAAAATAACAAACAACTTAATGGGTGAAATGCTTTTTTTTCTTCTTCTTTCGGCAAAAAACAAATAGATAGTTACATTTTCAGTACATTCGAAAAGCTACGCTTAAAAAACAAACTTAGTTCAACTAATTTTGTATTTTAACCGTTCCGTTAAATGGTGAACATGTGCTGTCATCTAAGCCATAACGGTTCAAGCAGCCTGTGATAACAAATTGTAAGAAATTTCAAAAATAAAAACACTTCTCTTCAATATCTTATCTTATATATCATTTCTGTGGATTATTTTTCTGTCAGTATGCGAGATCTTTCTTATTTCTTGAAGAAATTCCTTCTGCATTTTAAAGCTTATCGGGCCGGCTAATGATGAAAAATTGACCTACGGTCTAAAAATCAATTTTTCGGAAACACCCCTTGCTGTTGCAAAACCTTGATGCAGCCTGTTGTTCTTAAGCAGGTTTTTTAAAGCAATATTTTAATACAATTTTCAAATTTTTTGCGTAGCTTTCAGCGAAAAAAAAAAAGTTGCAATTAACCTGTTTTCTTTCTTTCTTTCTTTTTTTTTTTTTTACAAAATTCAAAAGCACTGGACTTAGTTGCTCGGTTAAATTGCTAATTTCTTTTTGTAGAGCGTTCGGCTATAAACTAGCTGAACTTTGGGCCCGCCCGGGCTTTCCGACATTATAGCTAATTTAGATTAATATTACGCATTACACGTACGCATAACATACAACAGATAGCACACACGTAAGGAAATAAAATTAATACGATGGGAATGCTTCTTGGCGTTTCGACTCCTTTATGCAGGATACAGTTATTATCTAGATTTTTTTTTTTTTTTCTGACTCCGTTCAGACCACTAAGCATGATATAAGCATACAAAAAATATTAGATTAAAAAATTCAGTTCTCCTCTCTCTCAGGAATCCTTTTTGTGCAGAAAACTTTTTTATTGCATTCTGAAATGTAAATTTTTCTCATAGCGGTATTCGACCTTTTGTATAAATGAAAAAATACTACGCCCCAAATTGAAATTACGAGTTTCACCAAGTAAACCTTTAACTACTTATTCGAATACGATGTAAAATATTAAAATTATTATCAACTTCATTAGTATGAAATCATTTTCTACTCCTCTGCTTTCGGGGGAGGGGGGGGGATTCATTTTGTCTGCGTTCGAAAAATTATACTTTGAAAAATGGACTCATTTCAATTGGTATTGGTTTTGAATTTTAAATGTTTGATTAAAAGAAAGACGTGCTGGCATTCAAGCCGTAACGGTTAAAGCAGCCAGTTATGCGAAATTGTATCAATTTTCAAAAATAAAAACAGTTATTTTCAATCTAATTTATTATTTTCCTAGAATGTAAATTTGTTTCAATCGCTGCGCGAGATCTTCTTCATTCCTTAATCAAATTCCATGTTTTACGAATAATTTTACAGCGTATCATGCAGGCTAATGACAAAACATAGACGTATGTTTTTTTTTTTTTTTTTGGCAAAAAGCTTTTTTTGTGGTTTTTTTATTACGCATTGCCTCAATGAACAGCATTCGAAAACGAAGGCACAACTGCTCGGTTAGTTGGAGTGTCATGCTGTTAATTAGAATGACGCCAGTTCAAATCCGTGCCAATAAATATCTCTCTAATTTTTCTATTTTTTTCCGTCAGATGCTAACATTGGCAGGACTTTATTTGCCACAACCCGCTTTTTCACATGCACAATTATTGCTTTTTCACGAGTCACTCAGTCACTTTTTAATGATATTTATGCTTGCATTGAAAATACGTACAACCAAAAGGTGAGCGATGATCACATTATCACACCGTTTGATTTAACGAGGTTCTGTCACTGATTACATGCCTTCTTTTTTGCGTTTATTTTTTCCGTTTACATTTACTCGTTAACTTTTTTCGATTCTTCTTCATAACGATCTTTCTTTGGAATTTTTAAAGAGCGAAATGCCACATGAAACGATTCGAAATACAGTGCGGAGTTCCGCACGGGTCGACTAGTACAATAATAAACCTAGTAAAAATTAATATAATGTTGACGACGACAACGATGATGATAATAATAACAATTATTACTGTTGTTATTATTGTTATTATTATTACTAGATCCCAGATTGTATGAAAACGTATATTTACAAATGCAATTGAATCTTTTTACTCCTTTTAAGTTAATGCATGTAATTGCCTAAAAATGTCAAAATTTCAAAATAACTGCATATTGCTAAACTTTTTACTCACTTTCAGATTTTTTTCCCGTAAGAGAAAGGTTGCAAAAAAGATATATCAGGCGTTCTGTTTTTTTTTTTTTTTTTTTTTTTTTTTCCGGAGATGAAGGGGGTCCGTGCATTTTTATTATTATTATTATTATTTATTTATTTTGGCTGTGTGTGTGCTTATTATATGAATGAACGTCCTATTTTTTTGTGCAAACCATCACCCAGTTTGCATCACCGGGTTTGCACTTCATTATATTGTTAAAAAGTGCAAAGATGGAAAGGCCATTGTAGCTTTTATTCAGATGTAAAAAAATTTATTTGCGGGAAAGAAAAATTTTTAGTTACATATTGTAGTAATTTTTAGTACATATTTGCATGCACATTTTAAAGATTTTTTTATGCATATAATGCGGGTTCTAATTATTACTACTACTATTATTAATACCAATGTATGTTGAAATTTTGCTGGTAATGGAAGTTTAACACTAGAAAGATGGGGGGGCCTCTGTAGCCCCTCGCGTAGTTTGCTGTTCTATAATTCGATTAATACCTAACGGAGTTCAATGGAACTTTCTGACTTTTCATTATATGTAACTATTTGAATGATTGTTTAATCATTTAATGATTCGCCTCATAGTACTTAAAATATTGATTCTTATACCTAGAAAGACCGTAGGGGCCACAGTGGCCCCTATTTTACAATAAAAAAGGATTTTTTTTCATTTCACCTAATCATTGCGGCATCAAACAAATGCTATAAACTATGGATTCCTTACCAGCCAATTCGCAGTCATTGCTCGTGGAAAGATAAACAATTCTATATTTTGGCAAGTAAAAGCAGAGAAGCTGAAAATAATAACGTAAAATTTTTATTTCGTTAAAAAGAAAGTGCATCAGGTATGTGGACTCAACCAAGAAGAATTTTTAAAAGAATTCACTGAAAAAATGGGTAGGGGCCACACTGGCCCCTTCAATGTTTCTGGGTATACAGAAAATGTAGTTCTTTCTAATGTTAACCTAGCTTTTATATTCACTGTAGTACAAAAGTAAATAGTATAGTTATTCAAGGTAACTTTCAGTCACAATTTCTTCATTTTAAACTAGCCCACTCACAATTTAATAATTTTATTGTATTAATACAATGTAAAAAAATTGCGAAACATTATTGATTATTTCCGTGGAACATCTCGGGACTTCACAGATTTTTTATCCACATTTTGTAAAAATCAAGTATATTTGTCAAAAAGTTCCTGAATTGCTACAAGTTGCTAGACTGTTCACTTCCTACTGCTGTGGAAAATATTTTTAGCTCTCAGTTTAAAGATAATCTGAGTGTATATCCTAAGTGAGCGTATGTATTAACTGAATCGGCATGAGTACGGTTACGGCATTTCCAAAATGACAAAGCTCTCAAAGAGAGCGAATTTTTAAGTTTTTGCCAAAACTCACAGGCGAGTTAGACTTGGTACTTACTTACAATTCTGACTTAGCTATAGCCATGTTTGCGATAATGCTTTTGGTGCTTTCTAACTAAATAAGGAAGGTGCCAAGCTATTACATGATATAAACCAAAGCTTTCAAAGAAGGTCACAAAGTGAGCGACAAGATTGGGTTTAACCGGGAGATATCTGAATTATTCAGAAAGATTCTAGGATAATTTCAGGAAGGTAACAGAATTTTAGTGGAAAATATTTAAAAATATTTTTTTTTTTTTTTTGCAAGATAATGTCACTTGCAGATAGTGGGCATATTAGCTGTTCAATTTTTTCCAGAAATGTTTCTGAATTGTTCTTCCAATGTAGGTAAAAAACTGAACTTACAGGGTGTCCAGCGAAGGACTCCCAGATTTCAAAATTTAATATCTCGAAATCAAAGGACGATTTTGAAACGAAACAAACAGTATGTTTAATGTGAAACCCTTAAAAATCGCGCACAGAATTCTGGAATTTAGTACCAAAAAGTGCCAACTGGTCGCGTTGTAGGTGTAATTACTGTTTGCTTGGGTCCAACATTACCCACCAGCTCATCGGTCACGTTGCCTGTCCTTTGGTGAAAAGCGGGATAGTTTTCAGGTCAGGGCCAGTAGGAGCATTATACTGTTTTTGGAAGCTTTGCTTTGCCGTAGGATTGTAGCCAAAACTGAAATTCCAGCACCAAGTAAAACATGTTTAAAACGTTTCAACGCTGGAAGTTGTCGCCCAACTTTCGCAGCACTATTTATAGGGACTCCAATTGCATTGAACAACGAGTGTTACTTGATGCGGGAATTTCACAGTTAAGGCTACAGTCCTACGACAACAAAGCAAAGCTTCCAGAAAAAAAAGCATAATGCTCCCTGCAGGTTCTCTGAAAACTATCCGTATGCTCTTCACCAAAGGTTCGGTAACGTGGCCGATGAGCAGGTGGGTAATGTCAGACCAAAGCAAACAGTAATTACACTGCAGCGCTACCTGTTGGTACTTTCTTGTACTACATTCCAAAATTATATACATAATTTTTGCGGATTTCACAATAAACTTACCGTTTGTTACGTTCCAAAATCGTCCTTTGTTTTCGATATATTTAATTTTGAAATCAGGGAGTTATTTGCTGGACAACCTGTACTATCACCCTAACAGTTTGTTAGGGACTGAGATAGAACTGAATAACAATGTGAAAAGTCAGTCATTTAGGTTGACTTTGAGCCACCTCTCCATTTTAAACTGCATCACATACATTTTACGAGTTTTATTTGTAATAGTGGGTAGGAAACTCAACTAACACTACTAACTATAGACATAAGAACCAGTTCGCTCGCGCTCATTTAACTAGATAGATCATCCTACGGAACTGCGAAGGGAAAAATGATTCCTTTTGAACTAGTCTCGGCCGCCATTTTATGGGCAAAAAAATCGGTGTTGAAACTGCATTTTGTTCGTTTCTTAGCGGTTTTTTTTTTTTTTTTTTTTTTTTTTTTTTTTGCGGATAAAAGCTCAAGCATGCCTTTAGGCATCGAAAAAATTAACTCTTGGGAAAAAAAAAACGTATTATCTAACAAGGACGGATCTAGAAACGTTTCAAGGAGGGGGCGGTTGATTTTGTAACTTATCTTTTATTATGTACTTATCTGATTACTCAGGCTTGGGGGCGGGAGGATGCGACAGCATTTTTGGCTAAAACAACTAAAATATATGTATTTAGCCAAGGAGGTTCCCAAACTTTTCCGTTGAAAGAGGTATTCTAAAATTTCGTTTCAGATCTTTGATTGAGTAATAATTCCGGAGAAATGTTTAGAATGTTCCCCCCCCCCCCAAACATCGTCAAAAGTCGTTAAAAGTCTTTTTTTTAATTTTGTTTTCGAATTTTCCCAATGTTGGCAATTTTAATGTGATTTAATGGTTTACTATCCAAATATAGCCAAAAGTCGCCAAATTGAAACCAGATTTTTTAAAAAAAACCGCCAAATTTGTCGCCCAGTTGGCGAAAAAAATTTGTCGACCAAAAAAGCTTGGCGATATATCGCAAAGTGTTTGCCAGATTACAACACCACCATAGTTTGCGTTGAAATTAACAATGATTTCCCCCCAAAAAGGAGTAAAAGACATCCTTTGAAACATCCGAATGCAACAAAAAGAGAGGTGCACAACTATATATTGTGTGAATATATTTTTGTATGTTCTTCTCTTTAATAACATCTTGAAAAAGATTAATGGTGCCCGCGTTGCGACCGGTATTCCAGTAAGTGCTCTTGGATACATAACGCATTAATACGGAATTAATAGCAAATGTTTGTGTTTCATCAACTATTTTCGTTGCAAGTTATTCATATTTGTGATTAACAATAGTTTACTGCATAACATTTGCTATTGATTCTCATCAGAAAGTGTGGGATTTACAAACCTGATGCTCCTTAAGTCATTTTTGTAAATTAAAAATATTTTGTAAATTTAACGGCTTATAATTTTAAGTACTAATTCTGATTGCTAGTAATAAATCATTGCTATCAGGATTTCAAAACCGAAACATCAATTTTGCTTCCTTACATTTTATGATTTTTTACCAACTAGTGTACACATAAATTTGCCTACGAATTGAAAATTTCACACAGTAAAGTTCACAGATATGTCCATGTTCATTTGAAATCCCTTTATTTAAAAAGGTTCGAGAATTTATATAGGATGCGAGATGCAGCCTAAAAAAAATCCTCGTAACGATTTAAACTGACTTACCCAGAATCCACAAAATCAAAAATTAGTTTCTCGTCGACGACAAAGGTATATACTTTAATGCTTCACATAATGCCGAATTACAAATGGGGAGATTCAAAATCTATTTTTTGTTTTGAATTTACCTCCAATAGTTAATTTCCAAGAGAAAATGATTTCGAGACATTTTTTTTTCATTCAAAAAATAAGATGTTCCATTGAAAGTTAGCTTATAGGATGTGCGGTGGGAAGTTCTTGCCCATAAAATGGCGGACGATCTTTGGTTGAAAAGGAATCACTTTTCTACCACAGGATGATCAATTTACTAGTTAAGTAAGCGAGAGCGAACCGCTTCCCATGTCTATGTTACTAGCAGTTTATTAGGGTCAAAGATAGAGCGTTGGCATTGTAAAAAGTTAGTCATTAACTCTGTAAACGCCGTTCCAAGTATTAAAAATTAAGTTGCATTATAAAAATAAGATTATTAGGCATTCTTTTAAATAATTTAAGAAGAAATTTTCAAAACAAAAAAAAAATCTAATATTTTGGACATGTTCCCTTGGGAACATTGGCATGTTATGTAAGTTTTTTTACTAAGTCTTTTGATGGATTATGATTTACGCTCGTCGGCTACAGTTTTGTATTTATGTAGAAATGCTTGATATAAATGAAACTATTTATCACATTCAACTCATTTTTTTAAGTTAAGAAATACCTAAAGAAAAGAAAAAACAAATTCTGGGCAAATTCATTGAAAAATTGAGAATAACTACATAAAATCAGAAAAAACTGAATGAAAAAAAGGACCAAAATTACAATTGACCTAAAAACAATAACTGTTTAACTACCATATGTAACAAATCTTTAAAAATCAAATTACCTTGCTAAAAATGTTCCTTTCTTCTTCTGATAATTATTTTTTAATTCACATTACTGTAGGTAATAAGAAGGGGCACTCAAGAGACTTTTTTGAGCAATTACGATTGCTTATTGTTCTCATTTCACTGTTTTAAATTCCACTGTTTTGCACCACCGTCGCGTCGACCGGCCTCACGATGCTGCTCCTCTTGTGAAAACCGTCTCCAGGTTGCGTCCATATCCTACACACACACGCATACATACACACACCTACACACTCACACACCTACACATTCACACACCTACACATTCACACACCTACACACTCACACACCTACACACTCACACACCTACACACACACACACCTACACACGCATACACACACTCATGCCTACACTCACACATACACACACTCATGCATGCACACAGACACAAACACATATGCCTAGATACACACACACACGAACGCCTACACACACGCACGTACACACACAGCTTTGCATACACAACACGCACTCACACACATGCACCTACACAAACACACACGCGCATTCATACACACACGCTCGTGATTGCGAAAAAGGTAATTTGAATTCACGACGCCAAAAATTCAAATTAACATTTTTTTTTTTTTTTTTGTGATTTTGCGACACACAACACAGCGTCCTTGATGTAATGATACCAAATAATGGGTGTCTGATTGCCGCGCAGATTGTTTTTGATGGGCGCAAGAATCTAGGATGCCATGGAATTTCGATTTCATTCCAAGTAAACTCAAAGCTACTTCTTTCCGAAAGCCTTCAACGTCTGAACATAATCTGCTTATTCATCTGTCACAGACAAGGCTTATAAATATTCAATCGCTTCTTGCAATTCTAGCTTAACAGAAAGCGAAACTTTAACAAAGAGGGAGAATTGTTGCCGAGTTTCTGAGACGTCTTACGTAACAAAGGAGTGAAATTTATTAGTAACAGATGGCTCTTGAAAACGGAACCTTTTTCAAATCTAGAGTCAAATGCGCCATCTATGAAACAATTAACGAACTAATTATTTTATCGTGGGCTATATTAATTACATTATTGTAATATTTTTTGTCTTTAAATTACTAGTAGAGTTGCAAATAATTGATTCAGGGCAAATAATAGATGTTAGTTACGAGAAAACTGGTATTAAAAGGTAAAATCTGTTTAAAATAATATTGATCAATTCAATTATTTTTCCATGTTGCCTACCAGTTATATTTATAGTGTTTTGTACTTATAATTAAGAATGTTCACTGCAGACAATTCTCTTGCTTTACATTGATAGATATTTTGATGAGTCTGCTTCGCAAAATGCTTGAAGCAGGCGTCCTAAGAACTAACATTGTGGTGCAAACTGCGCTACTTTGCATAGCGGATTATGCGCCAATGTTCCCGAACTGGGACAAATCGATGATCGATTTTATTAAAGAAAACATACATTTCTGCTGGAAATTATTCTATCATGTTTGATCAAAGAAATGACCCATGTTATCACTCTAAAATGTCTAAACAGTTGCGCTTTTTTTTAAAAAAATTTATAAATTCCTTTATCAATCTGCGTGAAAATCAACAAAAAAGCTCATTTTTGCAGAAAACAGTATTTGTAGAGGAAAACTATAGTTTTATTCTTGAAAAATCTAGTCTTCTTTTGGCAATCAATTAAAAAAAAGTTTAAATGACACAGTCGAAACTTCATTTCATATGATTTTTTTAAGTTGGTGTTCCCGTTTGGGAACATTGGCGCGTAAAAGGTATTAAAGATAACTTTAAACCATAGTTTTTGCTTTTTAAACTGTCCCACTCACATTTTGATAGTTTTACTGTATTAGGTGGTATACAGTTCAAATAACACTGCTAAACTATTGTATAGCTATTCAAAATTACAATTATAAAATTCATTAAAAATAAATTATTGGCCTTGTTCCGTGGTCTTCTTTCATTTAGAGTAACCTTTAGTCACGTCAGTAAAGGAGGCAAAACAAACTACTTAAATGAAAACAGTGCAAAAAAAACCTAATTTTTTTTTTTTTTAAACTCCACCGTTGGATATCCTAACTTCAAAAGGTCCTTTCATTTCTCATACTGAATCAATAATTCTAATGGAAAAAGCACAATTGTAAAAACTTTGGAAACTTCGACACAACAACTTCAGAACTACTGAAAATTGAAGTTAACTCTGTACAAATATAGTAATGGTTCAATCTTTCTTTTTTTTTTTCGCGCGCGCGCGCGTGTGTGTGTGTGTGTGTGTGTGTGTGTGTGTGCGTGTGTAAAATTAAGAGTAGAAAACTTATTTAGAAACTCTTCTGGCAGAGGGCAACACTGAACCTTCTAGTTCTTCTTTTTCGAATCAAATATGTACTAAAAATTTTGAAACTGCACAAAATTTTCTGGCCTGCACGAACGTTAACCTTAATGACGTTTGGAGAATTAACAGCAATAGAAGTTAAACCTGGTTTTAACTACCTGCAGAGTTAACTAAACGGTAACTATGAAACACAATGGGGTAGTTTCTAAAATTTTAAAAGTATTTTTTTTTCTGAAAGAGCATGTTTAAAAATATAGGATCTGACCATTTTTTAAATAGTTTGACTAAATTTAATATTTTGAAAACATTACTTAAATCTATGTGCTTTTGTGCTTTCATTATTTGCGCTTTTGCCGATGACATCACAAATGATGAAATTCCATTCATTGTTGCCATTCGCAGAACGTAATATTTAATTTGTTTCTTTACTCACGTTTACTGGCAACGATGTGGTTGGTAGCAAGCGTAGAGCGCAATATTTAATTCGCTTCTTGATCATCATAACGTGGAATCGCGGCAGACAGACACGCCAAAAGTACATCATTTGTGACGTCATAAAGACCACGCCTTGTTTGAAAAATCAGACATTTAAAAAAAATAATTAAAATAAACTGTTGGGAAAATTAAAGTATTTTCTGGGTTCATGCTTTTTTTTTTTTTTTTTGCTTATTCTATCAATTTTAATGACTAAAAGTAGTAATTTTGACTGAAGGAAACAACCACATTTTAGAATATATATTTCATTTATCCTTAGATATCATTTGCGGAGAAGTTCATTCCGCTTCACTTAATTCACTTCAAATCAATCTTTCAATAACAAACTTACGAGAACAACATTTTAGTAAGTTCTCTTCTAGCATCCAATACCATTAGTTTCCCCGCTTTCATCCTGGCAAATCGCTTTAGCCTTCGAAACAGGAATTTCAAGCTCGTTTGCTACTCGTGGCAGGTTATGATTTGTTTAATGTACGGAATGTTCGAAAAGAGAGCAAATTCCGTTGCTTGCAGTTGAAGCGATTATTCTGAAGTACAATGCGAAAAGAGCAGATAGACTTCTACTAGGAAACTTAATCCTTCGGATTGAAATTACCGTTTAGATTATTAAATGTAAAAGTTAAATTCCGGTTGTGTTTTCGTTAGATACTGATATATGAAAGAATGGAAGGATTAAGAGTGAAGTGATTGTCATGAAAAGTCTTTATTCAAAGAAAATGAAAGTATAACCTTTCGATTTTATAGGTTTTTACTTATCAGTGTAAGATTTAGTGTAGATTTATAATTTTCGTTCAGCTAAATCAAACTAAATTAAGAGTAAATTTTCAGCAATTCCTCAAATTATTCCCAATTTTCTCCGATAATAAACCTTCTTTCTGAAAGTTAAACCTTTCTATGTCAAAATGTAATTTTATGTACATTTTTAGCACAGTAACTTCTGTTGATCAGTACAGAAAAACGGCAGGGCAAGTTACTACTCATTTAAACTATTTTCGCCTCAGTATCTCAAAAGAAAATAGGACATTTTCTTCCTAAAACTAGTATTGTTCTTATACAGGGTGTCCCAAAAGTGATTGGTAACTTTTAAAAATCAATAAAAACTAAACGGGTAGAGATAGAAAGACGCAGTTTGTTGCAATAGGCGTAGGCAAACAATAAATTTCATACATATAAACACAAAAGATTAATTACAATGTTCGTCAACAGATAGCGTTACAGGTAGTTTAAAAGATATAAAAGAAAACGCAGTCTATAAGATCGCTAAAATGACCGGTTTATTTATAAAATCAATAAAGACTCAACGGGCAGTGACGGAAATACACAGTTTATTTGCAATATGCTTGAAAAAACAGTATATTTTCAGACAGACACACTTGAAGCCTCCTCTAAATACCTCCAGCGTCATCTATTGTCGAAAATTGTAACTAATATTTTTTGCTTGTATGTATGAACATTCTCTGTTGTCCTAAGCATATTGCAACAAACCGCGTATTTCTATCTCTACCCGTTTAGTTCTAATTGATTTTTAAAAGTGATCGGTCACTTTTGGGACACCCTGTATTATGAGACTACAAAAAGTGAACAGTAGTAAAAAATGTAAAAAGAATTTGTATTATTTTACTTGTAAGACAAATAAAGTAAGACTGAAAATAAAACTCCACGCCTTGGGAGAGTTTGTTTCTTCTTATGGTTCTGATCTTTCAGTCAAGTCCAGTAACCATCGCAGTACTTTATTGGTGAAGCAAACCTGCTTTCCTCACTCTTATTTTCTTTTACTCTTCTGCATTCAAAAAAGGGCTCCTTACAACTCCGAGGGCATGCAGCTCTCTGCAATTTTGTGCGAATCAGTGTTGTAATATTTCATTTTAATGTCGTGTATCATTTCGATTAATGGATAGTGGATATATTTTATGACGTCACTTCAAAACATTTTCTGCTCATTACATCCTAATAGATGAAAAAAACGACTCCTTGTAAAGGAGAAGCAGACTTAACCGACATTTTGGTTTCAAGATAGATTTTGTTCCAACCTTATTTCTACTGTTCATAAATACGGTATGATATTCATTGGTTGCTATATCGTAAAACAATTGGTGGGGAATTGAGTAAAATTTCATTTAAAATAAATCTAGAAAGATAACTTAGTTCGCATATTCAAGAAAAATGTATCGGGAAATGTTACTGCAATGAACCTCATTTTCACACCTTATTTCTTTTTAATTAAATCTTCTTCCTTTACAGAATAAAATAATCAAATATCAATCAGGCAACACATCTAAAGTTTGATTACCAGTTTTCTGCAACGAGGCTTTTTACAAACACTAATTTTGTGCCCCCGTCAGAAGTTATCTCGAAGCGCCATAGTATAACTTTAATAATGCAGTAGCCATGGTATATTTCCATTGTCGGGGCTCGTAACAGGCCTAACCAGGGTTGCCAGACGTCCCGGAATTTGAAAAATTGTCCCGGGGAACTTCCACACGGGATGGCTCAAGTCCCGTATTCTAGCTGATGACAATATTTTACGAAACGAGACATTATTTTAAGGGGGGAAAAATCAAGTTCAACAAAAAATGTGAAATAAAGAGCAATAAGAAAATCACGTGGTCGCAAACGCATAAATTATTTTCGTTTTAATTTGATTTTTGTTTTGGTGGCAGACCATGAGGAGCCGAATGATTGCTTCCTCTTTGCTCATTGAATAATGTTGGAAATATATCTCTGCTCGGCTCATGCGCAATTAAAACGATTTTTATCGGCGACATTTTTTAAGGTTACGATTATACTTTTCAGATTTATCGTGAATAGACGTTCTACGTCGGAAAGCACCCCTTAAAATACACTATATCCAGTAATTGCCCTCAACCTCAAATATCCCCCCCCCCCCCTCCCCCCTCCCTTTCACTCCTAGAAGCCTCTCCCGTATTTACTGTTCTTAAATCTGGCAACCCTGGTCCTAACGTGCCTGAGTAATAACATAGTAGGGTTTGCAGTCGTGGTGTAGTTACCAGGGCCTCTAGAGGGAAAAGCAATCCTTCCGTATTAAAAAAAGCTTTCCTTTTTCGATTCTTACAATTAGTTCGATTTGAAATTTCGCATGCGACCTCAGAATAGTTGACAATGTAATATTCTATGATCAAATTAATGAATTAACTATTACTTATTAGTTTATTCTAATCTATATCAATATCTTTGCACAAATCTTCTAACATGAGGACAAAAAAAAATGTTCGCCACAATTCTAAACATGCACTGTAAAAACGAACCGGAAACGTTCCTGGAATATATTGGGCAGCTGATGTGCCCAATTTTTTCCAGTATATCTTACAAAAAAACAGCAACTTTTCTGAATTTATCTTGCAAGCTTTCTGAAATATTCAGAAATCTCTCCATTTAAAGCCAGTCATTTCTCTAGAACTTCGGATTAAACCTAGGTAGGTATAATACAACAGTTTTGCACCTTCCTGGGTTTTCAGAAAAGCTCCAAAAGCAGTATTACAAACATGGCTATATCTAAGACAGAATTGCACAAGTATCAGGAATTTTACTCACCTGCCACTCTTCCGAAGCTAAGCTTCTTGTGAAGCTACATAGTCCAAACCAAAGACTTTTTGGCGCCCTTCGGACATCGTGTCAGACTAGACGGACGTAATTGCACAGAAACAGGATACACTTTATAAATACGCTCAGTTAATCTTTAAACTGAAAGCTAAAAATATTTTTCACAACAATGATAAGTCTGCATTCGTGCAGTTTGTAGCAATTGAGGAAATATTTTGACAATGATACTCGATTTTTCCAGGAAGGGGATAAAAACCATTGAAATCCCGAAACGTAACACGGAAATACACCGTAACATTTCGGATTTTTTTTTTTTTTTTACAGTGTGACAATACCTTATGTTTCAGTGTTGATATTTAAGTATTGAAAAAAATTAATTGCCTTTAATACAAAATTTGCCCCCAAATTCTTATTAATAAATGTATGAATTTTCGGAAAATACAAATCTAGTTTTCGAATCACAAATGATTTTTATACTGATATCGTTATGGTAGAAGATTTGGGCTAGATGAGATTATGTTCAAAAATCGAAGGAGAGGCATAAATATGTGCAAGCATTTTGAAAGTAATGTTTTTCCGTACGAAAATCCTATTTCAGTACAAGTTTTTATTAAACGGGGAAAAAAGAAAAAAGAGAGAAAGAGAAAATGCTTGAAATTGCAAAAAATGTGTTGAAACATTTTGCAGCGTTGCGTTTTATGCAGTCAATATTTATGATTTATTAAGAACAGTTTGACAGACTACAACTTGAACAATCAAAGTTTTTGACTTCCAGTCGAGTATCTAGTGGTGCTCGACCTACGGCCCTTTGGCCACATACGGACCAGAAAAATGATCTGTGTGGCCCGTTGTTGTTACAAAAGCACGACTTGCGACAATGTCACTAATTTGGTGTTAAATATTCAGAAATCGTTTCTGAAAAAAATGCATGTAATAAAATCAGCATTAAGTATAATGATAACAACAATTACTGGTGTGTACTTGCCTTTCTTTTTCCCATGTTATTTAGAAAAGAATGAAACATTTTGAAATGTTATGTGTGTTCTCTGACCTGCAGAATGATTTTACTATGAGGTGCGGCCCTCGGGCAGAAAATGATTGTACACCACTGCTATGGAGCACTGAGTAATATCATGCAAATATCTTGGCTCCCTTAAGAGATTTTTCCCTCCAGCTCATGTGATTCCTATTCCGGGCTGATGAGTGCTAAAAAGCACGTAACTGCAGTCCTCGGATGGAATAACTGAGCTGGCGGTATTTTAAGTATTTCTGCCTTAGCCCTGGCTTTAGGGCGGTAACTTACTACAAAAGACCTTAGCTTTGCCATCAATCTTTGAGTTGAACCACACCATTGCTGCGGTCGCTCATCTGGTTTGCTTATTCTGCATTAGCTATCAGTTTGTTTGGCTCTCTTGGCTCGCTTAAGAGATTTTTCGCCTCCAGTTCATGGGAATCCTATTCCGGGCTAATGAGTGCTAAAAAGCACGAAACTGCAGTCCTGGGATGGAATATCTGAGCTGGCGGTGTAATTGATGAATATCGCACTCCAAATTAGTCGTTCCGTTTAAGTCAAAATTTTGTTTCTAATTAATTGATACAATTGAATACTTTTGCACGAAATATTAAAATTGATCCTTTTATGTTTTCATTTAAACATTTTTCAGAGGTTTCGAGGTGCCTGTCCTTCATCAGCAATTATTTACTGAACAAAACATTCTTCTTAAAATCAGAACCAAATGTTTTTCAACTAATCGAGGTTTCGCACTATCTTAAGCCACGCCCTATTTGATAAGGTCTCTTCCACCCAGGGAACCCCGATTAGAGCTAACAGGAGGTCATCGTGACCTTCCAAAAGTTTCATTGTTTGGCAAATTTTATCTGACGATTCGGCAAAATTCGGAGTTTCATTCAGTAAAACTATCATCTTTCGATAAAATTTAAAGTTCCATTTGGCAAAATTTGGAGTTCCATTCTTCGAAATTAGCACCACTCGGTGAAAGTTAGAATTTTATTCGGAAAAATTATCATCATTCAGAGCAATTTGGAGTTTTATTCGGCAAAATTATCTTTATTCGGCAAAACTTGGAGTTCTATTCAGTAAAATTATCATCATTCGATGAAAGCTGAAGTTCCATTCGGAAAAATTACCTTAATTCGGCGAAGTTTGGAATTCTATTCAGTAAAATTATCATCATTCGATGAAAGTTGAAGTTCCACTGGGCAAAACTTGGAGTTCCATTCGGCAAAATTACCTTCATTCGGCGAAATTATGAATTCTATTCAGTAAAATTATCATCATTCAATGAAAGTTGAAGTTAAATTGGGCAAAACTTGGAGTTCCATTTGGCAAAATTACCTTCATTCGGCGAAATTTTAAGTTCTATACCTCATATAAAGATGAATATTGCGGGCCAGAACAAATATATAATTTAATTTTTTTTCTTGATAGCATGGAAAATCAAGACAAAAAAAAAAAAAAAAAAAAAAGAAACAAAAACAAATCAAAAATTGATGTCATCATTGATATGCTTATTTTATTCATACGAACTTTGCATGATTTTTAGAAACCAGTTTTTGACTACTTGATTTTAAACTTGTACCAGTCATTCATAATATCGAACGAAAATGATCAGTTGTTTTCGAAGGTTTAAGAATAACGCAACGGCGGGCCTCATGGATCAACTTCGCAGGCCACATACGACCCGCGGGTCGTCGATTGGGCACCACTGTTCCACCTAATGAATCGCAAACTGGTATACTGGTGGTAGAGTCCTTTTCAAAATGAGGCGTGGCTTAAAAATGTGCGAAACCTGGATTAATTGAAAATAATTTGTTTCTGATGAAAGGAGGGAAGGATATAATACGTGGTAATAGAATGTTATCGAATAATTACTAAACACCCAGAATTTTCTAAAAAATTATTAAAAGAAATCATCAAATCGTAAATGCATCACTAGCTCAGCCAGAAATACCTTCTGAAAGGGGTTTTTTTGCTCAAAATTACTTTCTGGAGAGAGTTTTTTCATGAAAAATAGTTTCTGGATGGGCGTTTTTAATCAAAACATACCTTCTGGTGGGTGTTTTTTGATCAAAAATACCTTCTGAAGGGGGTTTTTTAATCAAAGCAGCCCTTTCATATGCATAAACTTCTGTATTAGAATTTGCATTTATGTTAAAACCAATGAATATAGGGGATGTTTTTACCCACAACCCCCTCCCCCACCTTTCGCTGCGCCAATAATACATAAGTATTTAAAAGCAGTAACTAACTTTTCATGGATAAAATACTATGAGCAATCAAAGTTTTCCATTTTTCAAGAGTTTGTTAGTTATTAATATATAAAAAACTTCCATCATAATGTTTCCAGAGCATTTATTATTATTTACGTCATCTTTCTGTAAATCTATCCTCTCCCATTGCATGGTTTCGCTCGTTAGAGACTTAGGAATATTCCGCGGCTGTTGAAATGCGTAATTATGTTTATTGCGTACACGCAACGCTTGTTCTCTTACGGATGATGCTCATTTGCATACAAAAGGGCTTTAAATGAGGAAAGTTCCAATTTAAAATAGTTTTAACTGTTGAGTGTGAATGCAAAGTATGTTTCCGTGGAATTTTGTGGATTCGTAAGGGTGTTATGATTTGAATAAAATTATCGTGAATTTTTGTTTCACTTTGCTTCATTTAAGAAATTATGAGGTATACTTATCACACTGTAAAAAAATTCCGAAAAGTTACTGATAATTTCTGTGCAACGTTGCTTGATTTCACGGGTTATCTCCTATTTTCCCGTAATATCAAGCATCTTTGCAAAAAAGTTTCCTGAATTACTCATGTAGCACGAATGAGGACTTTTCACTGTTGAAAAAAATATTTTTAGCTCCCAGTTAAAATATTAATTGAGTGTACTTATTAAG
Organism: Uloborus diversus; assembly: GCF_026930045.1. Classification (NCBI taxonomy): domain Eukaryota; kingdom Metazoa; phylum Arthropoda; class Arachnida; order Araneae; family Uloboridae; genus Uloborus; species Uloborus diversus. Next base: position 51,507,212 of record NC_072738.1, on the reverse strand, counting down.
TGTGTCGTCTTTAGTTCGATTACGTCCCATCTAGGTTGATTTAGCTCCCAATGGAAGTGTATAAGGATCTGGATAGCTGCAGCTTTGCACGTGAGACACTTGGTTCTCACTAAGGTTCCCATTTAAAAAGAGCTGACTCATTCGACATTTTGGATCAAAACCCATCGGGTGAAAGAAATAGTATTTGTACAAAAGCTTTATTGCAAAAGACTGGTGACCAAGCTTTAGATGTGTTGCCTGATTGATGTTTGATTATTTTATTCTGTAGATGAAGACGATTTAAGTAATACAAATTAAAAAAATAAGATAAGAAAATGAGGTTTATTACAATAAACATTTCCCGATATATTTTTGTTGAATTTAAGCACTAAGTTATCTTTCTAGATTCACCTTTAGTGACCATTTACTCAACTTAACATCAATTATTTTACGACATAGCAACCAGCGAATATTAAGATAAATGATTTTCCTTCGCAAATGAGGCTCAATATGACCACCATTATGAAATTCCAAGAATTGCATACGATGCACTACATTTTATACACTGTAAAAAAATTCCGAAGCGTTACTGAGTGTTTCCGTGTAACGTTTTGGGTTTTTAATGGTTTTTATACACTTCCTGGAAAAATCAAGAATCATCGTCAAAAAGTTTTCTGAATTGCTACAAGTTGCACGAATGCACACTTCTCACTGGTTTGAAAATTAATTTTTAGCTCCCAGTTTAGAGATTAACTTAGCGTATTTATAAAGTAAATCGACTTTATTTCAATTAAGTTCCGTCCATACTGATTAAGCTCCCAGAGGGAGCGAATCAGTATGGACTGCGCTGCTTGGCAAGAACTGCAGGGGGAGTAAAATTATCCGTACTTGCTGGCAATTCTGCTTATGGAGCTTTCTTAATAAATCAAGAAGGGACTAAGCTATAATTTTACACCTGCCAAAGTTTATTCTAAAGTACAGAGACACGACAGGCATCAAACAGGAAGATTTCTGAATTTTTAACGAGGCTTCCGAAGTAATTTCAGGAAGCTTACTGAATATTAGCGGAAAACGTTCCTGGTTTTTGCAAGGTATGTTACTGGCAGAAATTGGGCACATCAGCTGCGTGTTATTCTCCAGGAATGTTTCTGAATCGTTTTTACAGAGTACGGCGGCTCGTAACATATCGGAATTGATTTATCTCACCTATAACGTTTTAAAGTTGCGATATCGGAAATGTGTCCTTGATACACAACACTTTTTAGATATCCCCAAAACCAAAAATCACAAGGACTGAGGTCGGGGGACATTGGGGGCCATATGGTAGAAAAGGAACGACTAATAACTCTGCTATCAGAGAAATGTTCCCGCAAGACACGCTGTACCTTAAGTCCAATATGGGGTGGTGCACCATCCTGCATGAATATGGTTGAATTGAGACATCCTCGTTGCTGCAGTTGTGGAACCATGAAGCTCTTTAGCATACTGGCATACCTATCAGCAGTAACGATGCAGGTTACTGGTCCACTTGCAAGATTTTCCTCATAAAAGTACACTGTTAAAACCAGGGATTCCAGACGAGAGAATATATTCCCCCTAAGGTGAAAGCATGGTGCCCAAGGGTGCCATACTGGTCAGGAAACACAGCAGGGGTGCGAAAAAAAGCAGGTAATCGTAGAATGAATCGTTACGCATGCGCGTTGACATCAACATTCATTCAACCACTTCAATATGGCGGACGCAGGATAAGTAGCTCGATTTCTTTTCTTATTCAACTCCAAAATAACATGTAAGTACAGCTTTTGATCACTTTGCAGCTTTCAGGGCTTTCAAACATAGTTAAAAATGTTTTTAAAAGTTCGTTTATTGCTTTTTATTGTTCAACGTTACTGTAGTGATATTTCCAGCATTTAAAACGCTACTAAAAATATCTATCATTATTTTCTTGAGTACTCGATAAGCAACATTTAACCACCAAAATATTTACCGGCAATAAGATAATCAATAATCAACAAGTGAGATTAAATAATGAAGAAAATGATTCTTGTCTTTCATAGATTATAACAGAAAAGCCAGCGGAAACAAAATGAACTGAAAAATCTCTCTCCGTCTAGCTTTTTTTTTTGCTTTTTCATTCAAGTGTTTGAATCATTTCCTGTTAGCGGTTATCTGGTTGGTGTTATTTTGTGAAGCCGATAATATAGCGTTAGAAATTTCTTTTGGTTTTTAAAAGTATCGAAAAACTTCTAGTTTTTAATTTTAAATATATTTGTGTTAGCTTATTGATACCAAGTATAGGGGGTTGATATTTATTGTTTTATTTATTTTTAATATTACTAGGAAAAAAACTCATCAATACGCAGAATTTTATGACAAGTTTTTAACGGCCCCAGAGTTGCTATTTTCATTTTTATTATTTATTTCATTTATTTTTAAGAAAAGGATAAAAATTTCATTGGTCCGCAATTCTTTTCATTTGCTTTTACCTGTCGTGAATCAAAAGAGGTTGAGAAACACTGAGTTAGAGCACGATCAGATGAATTAAAGCAATGAACGTTTCTTAACTATGTTGAAAACTCTGAAATATGATCAAATACTGTAATTACAAACTTTAATCATTTCCAGCACTTAATTCAATGTGAAAAATGTCCAAAACGTATAATATCATGAATCAAAACTAGATGCATAAAAAAAAGAACAACCACACAACTGTGTTCAAAAACACACACAATGCGGAAGAGGCTGAAGAGGACCTACAGTAGAATTCAGTAAGGGTGCTATTTTTCTCTCAGAAGGTTCTTTCTTGTGACACCCGCTGCCTATCTTTTAGAAGGTGCCTGCTTTTCACCTAAATAAGAGGTGCCATTCCGGCTCCGTATCAGGTGCCGTTGGAGAACTGAACAAGCTTTTCACCCCTGAAAGGTGCCAAACGCAACCTGCTGTTTTAACTGTGTAAGGACCGATGATAAAAGGATGGCTTAAAGCCACACCATACTGTGACTTTTGTCGAGTGTAGAGGCTCCTGCACAAAAGCGCGGATTAGTCACGGCCCCAATACGGCATTTGTACGTGCTTGTTCCACCGATCATATGAAAATGTGCTTCGTAGACTTTTAAACTATTTTTTTCTTATGTAACAATATCTCATCTAACGTTTTACTGCTTTTAGATCCTCTGAATTAGTTAATTCTATTTTTATTTGCTCAATTTCAAAAAACGTTAAATTAAGGTCTTTTTTTAAAAAGGTCTTTTCAAAAAATCTTGGAAACATCACGTATTGCATAAGAGTTGCAGCGCAGATCTTCAGTAAAGAAACTTCCCAAAATATTTATATTTAGTCGAGCTACATTGACAAATATAATTAAAATTTAAAATAAAATTAATTACGTTTATAACGTAGCATTAACGTTTATTTACATTTCAGGGGATACACCGCTCCTACTATTAATCTACTTGATTTTATGATTGTGTAGGAATCAGCAAAAATGGTGCCAGAAGCATTTAAAGATTGTTTTTTTTTTCCCCTTCCCGAGAAATGTAATCAGTTTAAAAAGGTTCAAATGAGCCAATTACTCCGAGACATAGGGAGTAGCTAAATTGCTCACCTTAACTGCAAGTTAATTTCAATTTTTTATTGTTTCAGATAAAGTGGGGCATTTTAATTGGCTACGTATTTGATTACATTGGGTTGTCGGCAGACCAATTGGACCTCAACATTGTGATACATTGCGAAAAGTATCTTCGGCATCTTGTTGTGCTCCTGAACCGGACAACACCCAGGTAAGCATATGAAATTAATAAATTCCTTGTTAAGATGATATTAGCTCATTCTTTTTACGAAAACTAAATGAATGCATCGAATGCTTAAATCATAATGAGTTCTCTTATCCGGACTCTGGAGTCTTAAGGGAAATCACCGGCTCCTGACTCCAGCTGCGCTGCTGTGAAAGAGTTTTAAGATCTTCGACTGACGAATGAGACTTGCAGTCCCAGTTCATATGACTCATTGGTGAACTAGTAAACTTGCACCCATGGATGCAGATTTATTGGACTTTACAGACAGCCTACGGCAGAGTTGGGCAAATTTTAATTGCATTGACAATTAAAGATTAACAATTAATTAATTGGCAAACGTAACCACAACAACTAACAATTGATCAATTGTAATTGTGAAAAATTACAATTAACAATTAATTAATTGTTAATTGTAGTTTACTACAATTAACAATTAATTAATTGTTAGCTGTAGTTTACCACAGTTAACAATTAATTAATTGTTAATTGTAATTTTCCACAATTAACAATTGTTAATTGTAGTTTACTACAATTAACAATTGTCAATTGTTAATTGTAGTTTACAACACTTAACAATTGTCGATCGTTCTGTGAATTTTAATTAAAACTAACTCATAAATAATTACTGGTTTTGTACAATATATTCTACAGACGACAGGTCTACCTGGAACGTAAACGCTAAACGGGTACCATATTACTATCTAACTATTTAAATACACATGTTAGCAACAAATAAAATATCAATAAAATATCAGTAACTTTCAGTAAATTAACCACCCAATAGCCAGGTCTAAAGCAGAAATATATGAAACACTCGAGTTGAATAGCTTCGGTCACTTGTCTGGTCTGTGCTAATTCTATATTAGCTGCCAGTTTATTTGGCACTCCTGGCTTCCTTAAGAAGTTTTTCCATCTCCAGCTTAGTAACGTTCCTATGCCAGGCTAATGCCTGCTAATAAGCACGAAACTGCATTCCTCGCCTGGAATGACTCTGCTGACGGTGTACTTCATATATCAGTAACTTTATTACAAGTAATAAATTATTTACTGCAGCATATGCCTTTTCTCAAAATCTTCTCTTATGGCTCCAGCAAAATATCCTCAAAAAAGGTGTATTTCAGTTTTAAAAAAAAAAATTTGAATTTTGACATCTTGAACTCAAATTATGTTTTTCGCAATCACGAGTGTGTGTTTGTGTGTACGGGTTATGTGTATGTGTGTGTGTGGGGGGTATGTGTATGTGTGTGTAGGCATATGTATTTGTGTCTGTGTTCATGTATGAATGTGTGGGTAGTTGTGTATGTGTGGGTGTCTGTATGCGTGTTTGTATGTGTTTGTGTGTGTATGTGTGTATGTGTTTGTGTGTGTATGTGTTTGTGTGTGTGTATGTGTTTGTGTGTGTGTGTCTGTATGTGCGCGTGTGTGTGTTTAGTTGTGTATGTATGCGCGTGTCTGTAGGACATGGATGCAACCTGGAGACGCCTTTCGCTATAGGAGCAGCATCGTGAGGAGCCAGCCGGTCCACGGTGATGGTGCGGAGGGTGGCGGTGGGAAAAATCAGCGTAACGCCAAAAACAGTCAAATGAGAACAATAAGCAATCGTGATTGCGCAAAAAAAAAAAAAAAAACTCTAATTTGAATTCCGAATTTAATTCAAATTATGTTTTTCGCAATCACGAGTTGCGACAAGACCCTACTGATTAGAGTTATTGTTTCCAGAAATGGCTCCCCCCAAGCATTCCCTCCTCCTGGGTGGTTACGTGTGTATAGTTGTGTGTGTAGGCTTACGTGTGTGCACGTAGGCGTGTCTATGTGTGTAAAGGCGTGCGCGCGTAGGGGAGTGTGTATGAGCATGCGTGTTGCAATTGATTTAATTGCAATTACTTTAATTGCAATTACTTTTTTAATCAATTAATAAGGCAATTGAAAAAATAATTGATTTATGCCCAACACTTGCCTACGGCAGTGTTGCCAGATGGTCACATTGACACAAATCCAGATTTCCAAACTTCGCTTCCAATTTTTCCCTAAAAAGCGATGTTTTATATCAAAATTCCACAAATTTAAAAATTATTTTTACACTAATATTTTCATAAAATGAATCAACTTACCACGATAATTTTTTCTCTTGAATTTTTCTTTTCTAGCCAAATAACCAAATTTTCTTCTAAAATTCCCCAACTTTTTTGTTTCATGTTCGCTCTTTTTTTTTTTTTTTTTTTTCATAAATACAAGCGACTGCATCAAGAAAGGACTTTTACTCATATTGGATTTGATTGGATGTCCCTGGCCGATTGAGAGATATGAAATAGCCGAATGTTTTTTTTTTTTTTTTACTAGCATTTACTACTCTGCTTCTGTACATTTAAACTATGAACTTAGTACATATTTATCCAAGAACATTCTTCATCACACTCACTTATTTTTACCCGTTTCACGTATCAACTAGTTACTCACGCAGAACATTAAACCGAAATTACGTAACATAATATACCACATAATGCAAAATCCATAAAGTTCAGCAAAACTAAATCAACACTGTTTGATATAAACAATGTTTCTACCAGATGCGAGTACGCGAATTCAAAAGACGAAACGAATTCTTTTTTTTTTTCCCACATGTTTTCCTAAAGAAAACAAAAATTCCCTAATTGTGGAATATTTTTAACTAGGTAACTCTGCCCCACTGCAAAAATGATACTACCAGAATATGTACAAAAACTGTGAAGAAAAAATACTGGTGGCTAAGTTGCTTATGTGTTGTTTTATTGAAGTTTGACTATTTTAGCCTCCAAAATGTCTCATTGATTCAGACTTCAAACACGTGAGGCATGAAAATACAATTTTTCTTTGGGGCTGTTCAATTTATGAAATCAATTCTCTTAGTAGTTTTGCTCAGAGTGACGCTTTACTTAGACTTGTCAGACGTCCAGGTTTGACCAGGACAGTTCCTGTTTTCAGACAAAATCTCGATGTCCCGGTAAAAATTAAATTTGGACATAGATGTCCAAAAAAATCTTAAAATAATTAACTGTGAATGGTTATTTACGATAACTGCATTTAAAAACATTGAATTCCAAATTTAATATTGGAAAAGCTTCTAAAGATTATTACAGTAAATTTAATACCAAAAAAGACTTTCTAAAAAATTCCTACAGAATGAAAAGTACATGTAAATATTGTTCCCTTTTCTATTACTCATTCAAAGTTTTTCTTCTTACTAAAGTGACATAGTTTTTTTTTCATGCGAGAAATAAAATGTTTAAATTTATCTATTTGCGCAATCTATTACTACCCTTTGTGTGTGTGTGTGTGTGCTCAAAATTATTAACCACTTGAAAATCGCCCTCCAAGGTATGATGGATGAAAATTGCGTCTACATTTGAGGAAGAAATTGCCTGTTAGGTGATACTTCGATAGTTTAAATTGTAACCCGAACTCCGGTGGATTAACCCTAAACTCCAGTAGATAGCGTTCAATGTTGACCACTTTTTCATTTCTTCATTCTCCTAAAATGAGCCTTACCAGTAAAACGGCTAAGTTAGCTGATCCAGTTGAGTCCTGTCAAACTAAAGCATTTCCTTGCATGTCAATTATCAAATTATCATGCTGAGGCGCGAGTTTCATTGTTGATGACGTGAGCGTCAATCGATCATTGTCTATAATATACGTATATGAGGATTTATTCATAGCATTGACCATTGGAAATGAGCTACTTTCTGAAACACTCAAAAAGCGAGGTAGGGATGTGTGCACTTTTGGATAGTTTGGAGGAGGAGGGGGGCAATAAAGTGTTCCGGTCAAACATTTCAGGAATCTGGCGAGCCTAGTTTTTCTCAATTTCTCGTCAGTTATTTTTTCGACGTAAGAGCTGTAATAACCATCGATATGTAATCCTCATATATATAAATGCGAATGATCGAGTAACGCCCCTGACGTCATCAAAAATTAAACTCGCTCCACGCCATGATATTTTGATAATATTTTTTGGTAACGTTTGACAAGTAGGGAAATGCTTTATTTTGAAAAGGCTGAACTGGATCCGGTATCTTAATGTTTTACTGGTAAGACTCATTTCAGGAGAATGAAGAAACGAAAAAGTGGTCAACATTGAACGCTATTAAGGGTTAATCCACTGAAATTAGGGTTACAATATAAACTATTGAAGTATCACCAAACAGGCAATTACTTCGTTTAAAAGTAGAAGCATTTTTCAGCCGTCATACCTTGACAGGCGATTTTCTAGTAGTATATAACTGTTATATACTATTAGAAAATCGCCCGTCTAGGTATGACGGGTGAAAATTGTTCTAAATTTAAACGAAGCAATTGTCTGTTTGGTGATAATTTGTTACTTGAAATTTTAACCCTAACTCCAATGGATTAACCCTAAAATCCAGTGGATAGCGTTAACAGTTAGCCACTTTTTCATTTCATCATTCTCCGAAAATTAGTCTTACTAGTAAAACAATTAAGTTACCGGATCCAGTTCAGCCTTGTCAAAATAAAGCATTTCCCTGCAAAAGATTACCAAAAAAATATTATAAATTATTGTGCTGTGGCGCGAGTTTCATTGTTGACGACGTCAGCGTTACTCGATCTGTGAATTCCCTAATATATATATACTAGTCGACCCGTGCGGAACTCCGCACTGTGCTTCAAATCGTTTCATAAGGCATTTCGCTCTTTAAGAATTTCAAAGGAAGAACATTATGACGAAGAACCGAAAAAAAAGTAAGCGCAGAAGAGAAGGCATGTAATTTAAAGACCTCAGTAACAAAACCTCGTTAAATACAACGTTGTGATAATTTGGTCATAGCTCCCCTTTTAATCGTACATATTTTCAATGCAAACATAAATGTCATTAAAAGTGTGGCTGAGTGGTGACTCGTGAAAAAATAATTGTGCATGTGAAAAAACAGGTTGTGGCAAATACAGTCCTGCACATGTCAACATCTGACGGGAAAAAAAGAAACATTAAAGAGATATTTATTGGCACGTATTCGAATTGGCGCCATTCTAACTAACAGCCCGACACCCCAACAAACCTAGCAATTGCGCCTTCCTTTTCGAAAGCTATTCATTGAAGGAATGCGTAGTAAAAAACAGCAAAAAAGCTTTTTGCCAAAAAAAAAAAAATAATAATAATAAGATCATGCATCTGTGTTTTGTCATTAACCAGCATGATACGATTTAAAATTATTCGCAAAGCATGGAATTTGATTAAAGAATGACGAAGATCTCACGTAGCGATTGAAACAAACATTCTAGAGAAGTAATAAATTTGATTGAAAATAAGTGTTTTTATCTTTGAATATTGAACTATTTCACATAGAAGGTTGCTTTAACCGTTACGGCTTAAATGCCCTCACATGTTTCTCTTTTAATCGAACACTTAAAATTCAAAACCAAAACCAGTTGAACTGAGTCCGTTCTTAAGTGTAATTTTTCGAACGTAGACAAAATGTATTTTTTTTTTTCAGCAGAAAGCAGAGGAGTAGAAAATAATTTCTTGCTAATGAAGTTGATAATACTTTTAATGCTTTATATCGTATTCGCGCGAATAAAAAATTAAAGGTTTACTGAGTGAAACTCGCAGTTTTAATCGGGCGTAGTATTTTTTCATTTGTACAAAAGGTCGAACACTGCTATTAGAAACATCTACATTTTAGCATACAATAAAAATGTTTTTCTGCACAAAAAGGATTTCTTTAGGTAAATCTAATACTTTTTTATGCTTACATTATGTTGAGTGGTCTGGATGTAGTCAAAGAACACAGTTCGATTAACAATCAACTTATCCGAATGATAACTGTAGCCTGCATAAAGGAGTCGAAACACCAAGTAGCATTCCCACTGCATTTATTTTATTAGGTGTGTATGTTATGAGCACATGTAATGCGTAATACTAATATAAATTTGATATTATGTCGGACAGCCCAAGCTTGCCCGAAGTTCAGATAGTTTATAGCCGAACGCTCTACCGAAAAAAACTTATCAATTAAACCGAACAAGTCCAGTGCTGTTAAGCTTTATTAAAATATGAACACACACACAGGCTATTTTTTTTTTTTTGCCGAAAGCGACGTAAAAAATGGAAAACTGCATTAGAACTTTGCTTTAAAAAATGCATAAGAACTACAGGCAGCATCAAGGTTTTGAAACAGCAAGAGGCGATTTCGAAAACTTGAATTTTCGACCGTAAGTCTTTTTTTCGTCATTGGCCAGCCTGATAAGTTTTAAAATGAGAGGGGATTAATATATAAGATAAGATATTGAAGAAAAATGTTTTTATTTTTGAAAATTTTTACAATTTGTTATCGCAGGCTGCTTAAACCGTTATAACTTAGATGGAAGCACGTGTTCATCATTTAACAGCACGGTTAAAATACAAAATAAATTGAACTATGCTTTCGAATGTAGTAAAAATGTGTTAAGCTATTTGTTTTTTAGCAAAAAGAAGAAAAAATATATATTTTACCCTTTAAATTGAGATAGTATTTTATTTATTTGTACAAAGAGTCAAAAACTCATTAGAAGAATATATATTTCAATATACGATTTATTATTTTTTTCTGAACAAAAAACAATTCTATTGTAGTCTGAAATCTTAAACCTTTTACTTATATTTTCGCTTACAATATGCTTTAATTTTCTTTCCAGAGCCAAAGCTTCAAAAAAAAACACGTGCAATTTCGAAGTAACTTAGCACAAAATCACTGAATGTTTTCATATCAGCAAGGAGCATTTCCTTCTCATAGTTGTTATCCATTTAATTCAATGTTCATGTAATGCGCGATATTTCTCTAATTTTTTTTGTTGCAGATTGTTCGGACGTGGGCCCGAACACGTAATCTCCTGGTTACGAAGAGAACGCTCTGCCGATCAAGCTACTCAGCTCTGTCGGTCATAGCGCAAATTAAAGTTATAAGTTTGACCGAAAACCTTATTCTGGTTCTTTAAAACAGGTTTTTCGGATAAAAGAAACAATTTTCAGACCTTGGGTCTATTTTTCGTCAGTAGCCAGCACCATAAGCTATAAAATAAGCCGTAAATCAAAGAAATCGATCAAGAATTGAGGGAAATTTAGCGTAGAAACCAAAAACAGGCTACAGAAATAATATATAAGGATTTTCAGACCTTGGGTCTATTTTTCGTCAGTAGCCAGCACCATAAGCTATAAAATAAGCCGTAAATCAAAGAAATCGATCAAGAATTGAGGGAAATTTAGCGTAGAAACCAAAAACAGGCTACAGAAATAATATATAAGGATATATGATAGTTTCATTATATAATATAACTCGATGGTAGTCGCATACAAAACACATTTTACCCTCAGTTTCGTTTACCCTCAGTTTCGCCGACCTATAACCCCCCCCCCCCCCACCCCTCCCCAATATATCAAACGGTGAGATTAGAACTGAAAAACAGGAGGAAGGATATTTTGGATCCCGTCTGTAGCAAGTTTATCGAGGCGCTCTTCGAACCACTGGGTCCATTAGATTTGCCTGTGCGCTAGAGTGGTTTCTTCAACGCTGATAGCAAGTGCAGCGAAACCGGTGTAAGTTGACCACTTGCGGTGCACTACTTTAGAGGTCAACTTGTAGAGGTTGAATTATATGGTATAGATCTAATACTGTGCCTGTAAATAGCGGTCAACTTCGACAGGTGATCAACTAACAAAGGTGGTCAACTTGACAGGTTTTACTGCAGTGCATTACGGCGACACTGGCTTCGCTTGCACTTTCTTAGCCTCCATCAACTGAAGGCTTTAAGTGAAAAGCTTTGTGTTTCTGAGTTTACGAAGCTAGTTCCCAAAATTTCATCTTATACTTATATGCATTTAGAATTCGTAGATATATTTATTTCAACAAAAAACAGAAATGCAATGGCCATCACGAGACTTTTTTCTGTATCCATGTTATGAATTCTTGAATTCGACGAAAAATCGTTCATGTAATATTTGTTACAAAATTCTGCTGTGCGCAAAAATGGAAAGATTTCGAAAATTGGGAAATTAGCAATCTGGATTCGTTGCTACTAAATTTCTAGTACCAGTTCCTGCGCGAGGGGTGATTTTCCTTCGAATGCGTAAACAAAAAATAGCGAAATTTCCATTTGCATAGAGTTACTACATGGCAACAATGTTACCATAAATACAATTGCTCACGCTAAGATTTGACAACCGTGACAATTGCCGAATTATTAAGACTAGTATACAATTGGGTGAACCGAAAAAAACTTTTTTGTAATTTTGATGATGGGTAGGGTTAGAGTAGAAAATAATGCAATAGTTGATCAAAGTGAACACAAAAATTTTGAAATTTTTTTGACAGTTTCTTCTTCCGACGCAGTTGCGTTGAAATTTTGAATATACGCGGTCATCTCCCCCTCCCCTTTGTCCTGTGTTCTTTTGCAAAAATAGTAACAGAAAAAGTAGTTTTCTATTTTTGGTGAAGATTGCGAAAAAGGGTGGCACTAACTTTCCATGAAAAATATGAAATGTGCATTACAATTCCTTTATTTGCCGCAAATGCGTAAAAGTTTTGTCAATTTTCTGTTGTTTTTGAACATTTTTAATAAATTTTGTCAAAATTTTAAAATTCTGTTCTCGTCGTGTATACTTGAAATAAGTATATAGTTTGTCACATGTGATAGATTCTTAGTTGTTTGGTGTGCTCCAAATTAACTGCTTGTTGCTTAAAAATTTCTCAATTTGAAATGTGCCATTAGAAAATTTCATGCAATGCTCAGTGTGCTTTGCGTTTAAACCAACGGGAACAACCCCGAACTCGCTCCTAATCACTGATAGCACTTTTAAAACAAGAACGAAGTTATTTCATAACTAATAGCAGTCGGGTAAAACAGCACTCCCAATTTAGAAAGCGGGAAAAAAAAGTGTGTTATTGCGCATTTTTCATACGAAAGAGCTTCCAGTTTGGTACTTGACAAATAAGATAGAGGAACTACTAAGAATTAGGATTTTCTGGCTCAATCGAAGCCAAGCTGACAGGATGCGATGCGAACATCTACTTGTGCTACCATACTAGGCTAGTTCTGTCATGTTACATTAGCAAACGAAAAAAGGGACAATACTGAAAATCAGAGGGAGAAGAATATTAGTTGTTCGCGAAACTGGAGGATATTAAGGTAACCATACGTCCCGTTTTGAACAGGACAGTCCCGTTCTCAGGCAGTCTGTCCCGTTGTACCCGCATTTTGTGTCGGGACGCAGAAATGTCCCGTTTTCGGAAAGTTAGCAACCTACTCTAGCAAACTTTACAAAAAAAGTGCAAGAAACTTCAGCACCGATCCTCACATATATAATAGCCAATGAACGAGTAACCTGCGTTTGATAATGTGTTTTGGTAATGTTTACACTGTAAAAACGATTCAGAAACGTTCCTGGAAAACAATGGGCAGCTGATGTGCCCAATTTCTGCCTGTAACATATCTCGCAAAAGCCACAGGAACGTTTTCCGCTAATATTCAGAAACCTTCTTGAAATTATCTCGGAAGCCTCCTTAAAAATTCAGAAATCTTCTTGTTTGAAGCCAGTCGTGTCTCTGAAACTTCAGAGTAAACTTTGATAGGCATAATGTAATAGCTTGATCCCTTCCTGATTTAAGAAAGCTCCATTGCAAACATAGCCACATCTAAGCCAGAATTGCAAGCAAGTATCGAAAATTTTACTCGCTTGCACCTCTGGCAAAGCAGCGTAGTCCATACTTACTCGCTCCCTCTGGGAGCTTAATCAGCATGGACAGACCGTAAGTAACCGCAGCCGATTCACTTTATAAATACGTAAAGCTAATTTTCAAACTGAGAGCTAAAAATATTTTTTACACCAGTGAGAAGTCTGCATTCGCGCAACTTGTAGCAATTCAGGAAACTTTTTGACAATGATACTTGATTTTTTCAGAAAGTGAATAAAAACCATTGAAATCCCGTCACGTTACACGGAAATACTCAGTAACCTTTCGGAATTTTTTTACAGTGTAGCATGCAGGGAAAGGCTTCATTGTGACTAGTCTGAACTCGATTCGGTAACTTAAGTTTTCCTGGTAAGACTGTGTCATTGCAGGGAAATGAAGAAATGAAAAAATGGTCAACAATGAACGCTACCTACTGGAGTTTAGAGTTAATCCACTGGAGTTAGGTTCCCAATTTCAAGTATCAAAATATCATCAATTAGGCAATGGCTTCGTTCAAATGTAGATGCAATTTTCTGACGGGCGATTTTCTAATTATTGAATATAGAGCCGCGGTTAAGTTAGTGACATGAGTGCAAAAAATAGCAGTAACCAATCGAGCAGAGTAAGCATAACCGCACGATTAGAAGCTCAGTGTTTAGAAAATGTTTACCATATTTAGCGATTATTAGCTAATTTAGCTTTTTTAACAAATCACATTTGGCATATCCAAAGAGCATCAAAGTAGCAATTGTTATGTTTACATGTGACCTTAAAAAATTTATAGTCAAAAAATACAGAAATATGGTATAAATTTCAAGTGTGGTTACACAGGCGAAGCTTTTAAGTTCATTGAAAGGTGGTGCAGTTCTTACGCATGTCAGCTATTTTTATCTAATTTTTAAGTAGTTTTTTGGATGTTTTCAAAGCATTTTTCTGACAATCCTGATCTGAGAGACGGAAATAGAAAAACCTAAATTCTCAGATGAGGTTAATTATTGATAGTGATTGACTAAGTGTATTTATTATTATATGGCGGTATCGTTTCTTTTTTTAATCTGTTCATTTCTGAAGCATACGGTTTCATTAAATTCTAGAACTTCCCGCTTTGAGGAAAAAGGATTCTAGTCACCTATTGATACTGCCTGAAGCAAAGAGTAGAACTAGACCTTGGAGCGCGCCCATCACAATTTGCCATCGAGCTAATGCGCATGCGCGAGTAGTTCTTTTTTCAAATGTACTTTGGTAGCGAGAGTATTTGAGATAGTTATCGTCTGCTAGCGGAATAGAACTCTCGCTTGACGTATTTAGGGCAATACGCTTATTTTTGTATCTACTCTTTGCATCATATTTATTTTTCGAAAAGAAATTATTTGTTTTTGTTGTGCCATATGTTGAGAAGTTTCTTATTTGATTCATGTTTTTAGAGTATGACGACATATGTCATACATCGTTCTTAGCGATGCTTTTTTAGCGCCAACAGGAAAAAATCAGATAAAAAACATGATCAAAGCACTTCAGAACACAATATATATAAAAACAACATAAAAGCACAACAAAAAACATCACGAATATATGCTTCAAAAATGTACAGGGCCGGGGATTTTTGTAAACATATTAAAATACAATGAAATAAATTATTGTATTAATTACAAGTCGAAATTAATGCATTAATTTTTTTTTCATCATTTCTCCGGGATACGAGCCCTCGGTCTCCCGAGGTCTCATTACGAAAGTACTATGAGACCTCTGGCTCGCCAGGACCTCGCTCCGCTCGGTCCGTTATCCCTCCGACTGTTAATATACATTACAGTCGGAGTATGGTCACAATTATGTATATTTATGTATATTATGCATATTCATGTGTATGTACACCCAAGGGTGGCTCCTTCCGTTCAGTGTACAATAATGACACAGTTTTAAGTGTGAAATATGCACCATTATTGTGCAAATTTATTAATAAAATTCAGCATTTTTAAGAGTACAACCGAAAGAACTTTCAATTGTTAACATAAAATTCAGTACCTAAAGGAGGCACGTTAATGTCTAAATAATTCGTGGCATCGATAAGAATTAACTTTTGGAACAAAATAACCGTACTATTTCTGTAATGCATTATAGAAATAAAATCTCAAATACTCTCGCTACCAAAGTACGTTTGAAAAATGAACTACTCGCGCATGCGCATTAGCTCGATGGCAAATTGTGATGGACGCGCTCCAACGTCTAGATTTTTCAACCAACCCACGTCGATTAAATTACTCTGTGCACTAAGTAGTCTTCTCATGGTTGAAACGATTCAGCGCATTTCGTCCACCATTTCTCAGCCTCCAACAACTGAAGCTTTACCGTGAAAGTAGGAAAAAATTGTCCTTGCAAACAAGTTACTCAAAACTAATTCATCTTCTACTTATATGCATTGTCAATATCAAAATTACTGGTAGTTTTAGAATCTTAAAATGTATTTAATTCAACTAAAAACTAACATGCAGCGGTTATCACGGAACTTTTTTTCAGCGATTCCCAACCAGTGGTTCGCAAACCCCGGGGGGTTCGTGAGGTAGATAAAGGGGGTTTCCGGATGTCATGGCGGAATTATAAGATACTTGTTTGAGATGAAGTCATAATTTCAAGCGAATTTTTTTTTTTTCAACTTTTCTTTAGTTCTATCTCACACATTCGATACTCTGCGCGAAAATGTTAACACATTTTGCATTTAAAGAATTAAGTCTGTCATTACGAGGCGCGCGTTTTCTCACTGTCATTGAGAAAGATGGAATTGAAACCATGGCGAAGAAGTTCCACTTTTGAATACAATGTCTGCAGATGGAAGAATTATGAGTGCTTAGGTTTCTCAGTAGCTTTGATCAGAAAATTCAATTATCCGAAAATTCAACATCACATGGTGCACATGCGAGCATCTGAAATATACTTGGTTAAGATTTGATCCATAGATTATTTGCGATTTGAGAGTGACAAACAGCTATCGTAATTGTGGTGTACCGCAAATGCGCAAAGTGCAATCGTGATAAATGAACTTAAAAATACTTTTGTCGGTCAAAACTACCATTTGTGTAATAATTAGAAGTAATTATACTCGTTTCTTCCTTTTTTTCAAAGTACGCATTTTTATTCCGCAATTTTAGCATAAGCACAAGAAAATTCTCCAGCTTTTAAACAATTAGTGTTCACATTTATTCTTATCCATCAGCTGGACTCATAGACCTTTTCCAAAACACAAATTTAGAACCTTTGTAATTTTAGTGCAAGAAAAAAGCCCTTTTATACCAGCGTTTCTATGTGCGGAAGAATTCTCAACACATACAGAGATAAATACAGAAGTAACTTAAATGCTGAACCTAATGGAAGACTAAAACTCAGACGTTTCATTCAAACTTTGAACTTAGTTCCTTTGTTACGCAGATATCCCCTTTTAGGAGTTTTTCAAAATTCTTAAGCTATTGGGTTTATTTTTCGCTCGATTTCATTTTTGTCATCTGTTGTACGTTAGCTTTATTGTACAAGCTTGCTTATTTGGTTTTTGCTATAAAAAAAAAAAAAAAGACGCGAAAGAAACGTCTAACTCCAACACTTCCCGATTGTTAGTATTGAATCCAACACACATCTTCAAATGTCTCGAAAACGCATTTCTGCAGATACTGCCGTTTACCTGCACACGGCAGTTAACCCCTCTATCAGCAAAAGTCGAAAAAATTAATTTCATAGTTAGAAATTTACTTTGTGCCAGTTTATAGAGCTTTGTTTATTGAACATCCTTCCAGAACGGTGGCTAATTACTTGACGTGGCGATTCGTTGCTAAGTACCTCCCATACCTGGACATACACTTCCGGAGATTATACTACGACTTCCGGAGAGAGGTTCCGAACCTGTCCGAGGAGAGGACTTTCTTTGCTCGCTGGAAGGAATGTGTCAACCTCGTCAACGATGGCTTCGGAATGGCGCTCGCCTCACTCTATGTCAAGCAAGAATTCAATGAGAGAAGGGAAAACGAAGTAGGTTAAACACATTTTCACTTTTTTTTTTTTTTTAAATTATTATTTGCGCTTCTTACACTGTAAAAACGATTCAGAGACGTAGTTGGATTAAAACATTCCTTTGCTCATTATTTTGATAGAATCAAATTAATATTTTTAATAGAGCTTAAAATAGTATAGCTGATTTTAAAACTTATGAGATTGACAATGGGCGTGTTTCAATGTAAAAATGATTCAGAAATCTTCCTGGAAATTAATGGGCATCTGATGTGCCTAATTTCTCCCAGTAACATATCTCGCAAAAACCAGGAACCTTTTCCGCTATAATTCAGTAACCTTCTTAAAATTACCCTGGAAGCCTCCTGAAAGATTCAGAGATCTTTCCGATTAAAACAATGTCGTGCCTCTGGGACTTCAGAGATTACACAAGGAGGTATAATATAATATCTTGGCACCTTCCTGACTTTTCAAGGAAGTTCCAATAAAAGTACTGCAAACATGGCCAACGCTAAGACAGAATTGTAAGTAACTTTCAGGAATTTCACTCACTCGCGAATCTACGTAGTCCGTGGCCTGTTTCGCTCCCTTTGGGAACTTAATCAGTTTGGATGGACCGTAATCAAACATAAGCCGATAAACTTTATAAATACGCTCAGTTAATCTTTAAACTGGGAGCTAAAAATATTTTTTACAACTGTGAGAAATCTACATCCGGGCAACTTCTAGCAATTCAGGAATCTTTTTGACCATGATACTTGATTTTTCCAGGATGTGGATAAAAACCATTGAAATCCCGAAACGTTACATGAAAATGCTTAGTAACATTTCGGATTTTTTATAACAGTGTAGTTTAGGGATTATTCATAAATAATATCCCACTTTTTTTTCAACGTTACCCCCCCCCCCTCTTTCACTACTTTTGCCATAAAGTGTTTGTGTGTTTGTCACTCCCCCTTTGTCACATGTCACGCTATTTTCGATAAACATATTCTTACGAAAAATTCGTCACACTTTATATGACCCCCACCTCAAACCGTGACACCATTTGTGGTTAGTAGTCCAAGATATGGTAGGAAAGTTTGAGTAGGGAGAATTTTTGTTCAAAAATGTTTAGTAGGTGTCCTAGAAAGTATTTTGGACTTGAGTAGGCATCGGCCACCTGGTCCATTCTCCTGATATGACGTCATCAAAGATGGTGGCCGCGCGCTCCCATAAATATTCAGCACTTAGGTAGAAAGTTCGTGTCGGCAGAATTTTTTATCGAAAATGTTTAGAATGTGTCTAAGAAAGTATTTTGGACTTGAGCGGACATCAGTCACTTGGTCCATTTTTCTGCTATGACGTCATCAAAGATGGCGGCTGCGCGCTCTCATAAATGCTATTAATTTATATTAATATTTTTCAATTTGACTGAAAATTTGGTCAGTATGTTGAAATTAGGGTTTTTAAGGTAAATAGCAATGTGTTTTAACTATTGCTATAAATTAATATATTTTTTATATATAAGATTTATTTATTTACAAATACAAAGAAAAGACGAAAAATATGTACTAATCGTCGAAAGGCGTTCAAATTTAAAATAAAAGTATGGTAAATAGAAATATAATATCTAATAAAATTTAGAGGGTATAATTCGAACGAACGCGCTAGCCTTGTTATTTGTACAAAAACTACTTTGAAAAACACTGGTGGATAAGCTTCCGCTTTATGTGCTTTGTGTGTAATGATCATTGTGTTCATTGCACCCCCTCCGTTCTTTTCCACCGGCATCTTTTTTTAATCATGCCCCAAAAATATAAGAATAATAATGATAAAACAAACAAATTAATAAAACATAAACAAATGAGGTGAGTAATTAATTAAATAAATGAATGCAACATCAGCGAACATTGTGAACATTTGATTCACATTCGAATTCGCGTTAAGTTTTCTGTGTAACAAATTTGCTATTTTAAATCTACTGCGTTTCGAAATTTAAATGGTTTTAATGACAATGAAAAGGTTTATCGCATGTTAATGTATCGCATAACCAAATTTCATATCAATTTTTGTTTGACTTTCAAATTTCAGATAAAAGCCCTCATATCAACTTTGAAAGAAGCTTTCATCGGAGGCATCAGACGTCAGAGCTGGTTAGATCACGATACGATGAATTCGTGTGAAGAAAAGGTAATGATTAATATTTAATTATTAAATAGTTTCTACTATGTTTCTCAAATTTAAATAAACGTCAAAAAATTTAAAATGGACTGACTTTTGAAAAATTCATAACAGGAAAACGGTTGAAAATAAAAAAAATAATTCTTGTAGAAAATTCATTTGGCGGACCGTATATTTTTTCTCCCCACAGTTGCAAATTTTAGTTCAAAAATGTTTCAGTAGATGTCACTGCATATAGTAAGCCTTTAAATCAAAGAAAAATGGAAAATTACATCATAATTTTTCAAAAAATGTTTTTGGTGGACAAAATAATGTAACAGCATTTTCAAAATGTCTACCTTCGGCTGCAATCACATGTCGCAATTCAGGGAAAATCGGTGAATTTCAAATCTTCTTCTTTAACTGATTGACTTACATCAGCAGAGTTAAAATTTATAACTCCGGGAAATAAATTAACGGTCCACCACATGAAGGCAGTCTAATTTAGGACACCCTGTATCTGCTGCTGACAAATTAAACCCCTTCGTTGAGCCACAGTTTGAGTGTCAGAGCGAAATTCTCACCTGGAAACCATCATTTAAAGGCGTTTCAGATGATTTTATGCACCAATTAGTAATTGTTGCGAGAAGTTATGAAATATTTTATGTTTCTGGAACAAAGTTTGTTTTAACTAACTTTATATCGAATGGGGTTATTAACTGCTTCCCCATATTTCGAGAAACAGGTAATTGAATTAGTGTAACAATTTCTAATAGAAATTTCCAGTTTTAATTTCGTTTTTTAACTAATAGCACATAACCAGGATGGTTATTATTTCATTTTTTGGTTCAGACAAGCAGTGCAACAGCACGTAATTTGCGGCGGGCGTACAGAATCGCAACCCTTTTTTTCTCGAAATCCAATATTAAAGTGGTTATAAGAAAAGTTTGTTGTTATTGTTACTTATGGGGGGGGGGGACTCGGGAACCCGAACCCGAGTAGCAGTGCTACTCAATTTTAAGGCAGAAGGGTACTGCTTCCGTTTTAATCGAGAGCCTATTTCTAGGAGGAAGCCCGATTTGACTCAGAAAACACGATAGATGGCAGCACCATCTACTGGCAGTTCGATAATTTAGAACCAGACCAGAAGCCGATAACTTTCTGGCCCAGCATCCCAAGAGGTATCGTTTCACTAGGAGTACATTGTGACCACAAGCATATTTAACGTCCTCCACATACCCTTAGTGAAGATGGCGGATCTTCGACAGGCTAGAATCGAACCACGGACCCTCCGGTCACAAGTCCGATGCCTTACCGATCAGGCCACCACAGCTCCATAAGAAACAATTTGTTATGCTAACGTAAGGAAACTTCGCGTCTCCGTGGGGCGGAGCAAGGAAAGAGGAGAGAAGAAGAAACATTTTGATTCGTCAGGATTAGGAGCTGCAGCCAATGAGAGCCCAGTGCCAGAAAGGATGAGCCTTACAACAATATCACTAACACAACATCAAGAGGAAAAGATTTTTTTGTAATTTTGTAAAGTTTCAACATTTTTTTGCGGCAAGCAGGCCGTTTTCAATTTTATTATTATTATTTTTTCAATAATTAAACATGGGACAAGACAGACAAGAAAACACAGTAGAGGAACCTTGGGGACCCTGGGTCTACCCTGGGTCAAGCTGCGGGTTGGGCATGGGATGGTGCTTCGTACCCATCGTATGATAGTCAATGAAGCAGGTAGAGTGGGGAAAGGCGTAGTTACGAATGTTATTAAAATACGTGGTCTGCTGTCTGATGGTCGGCTCCTGACATTTTCTGCGTTCAAGAGACGCACCTTACCAATAACAATAGGGTATACTTCCCTAATTACAAATGTTATCGTAATGACCGTACACATTCTCGTGGTGGCGGCACTGCGATCTTCATTAAGTTTAATATCCCCCACTACTCTAGACCCTGCTCCACTACTGGTTTTGAAAATACCACTATTGTCTGCAATATTGACAACAAACTGGTTACTATTTCCTCCATTTATTTTCCCCCTGGGAATACCTTTTATGAACGTGATTTTGACAAATTACTTTTCCTTAATTCTTGTTCCATTTTAATTGGCGATCTAAATTGCAAGCATGAGATATGGACTGATGGTCTCCCAAATACAAATGGTGAGAAACTGCTAAATTATATCATTGATAATGATGTCCAGCTCATCGCACCTGACACCCCCACCTATTACGGTACATCATCAAATTCCACCCTTGATATCGCACTGTTAAAATGCCTTAACTATCATACTAGGATATCAGCTGTCACGGAACTTAGTTCCGACCACTGCCCTGTCTTCCTTGACATTGGTATTTCTATGAGCATCCCCGAAGCTCCTTTCACCTCAACGATTACCAACTGGAGCTACTACACCAAAATCATTCATGACCGAATCCAGGGAAATCCCACCATCACCTCTATATCTGATATTGATAACTGCATCTCCACACTTACTGACAACATGAAATTTGCTCTTGAAAGAGCCAGTATTAAGAAATTCTCTAAACGCCTCCCTCTCCGATTTCCTCCCAATATCATCAATCTCATCAAGTATAAAAACAGAATTAAAAAACACTGGCAACTCTCCAAAGATCCGGCTGTTAAAACTAGACTTAATGCTGTCCAAAATGAAATTAAAAAACTGACTGGAGAGCATAAGTCGACTACTTTTAACAACTATCTGGGCTCACTTGACAATAACTCAAAAGCATTTTATACACTTGTCAGAAAATTCTCTAATAAGGCACATATTATGCCCACTATACATGCCGATCATGGCAAACTGGTTTATACCACCCAAGATAAAGCTAGCGCTATCGCCAGCACTCTTGAAGACAACTTTCAGCTTAATGCTCATGAGTATGACGAGGATACAATCTCAGAAGTTAATCGGAGCATAAATCGTTTCTTCCAAGCTCCTCCCACCTCTGTTCCTCCCCCTATCATCACCCCTCTTGAGATCATGATTACTATCAAGCACCTCCCCGTTAGAAAAGCAGGTGGTGAAGATGGTATTAAGAACGTTCATCTAAAGCACCTCCCCCTCAAAGCTATCACTTTCCTTGCCAAAGTTATCAACAAAATTTTCACACTTGGCTACTTCCCCAGCTCTTGGAAGAATGCTGTTGTCATTCCCATCCCTAAGCCCAACTCCGATCATTCCTTCCCACAAAATTACAAACCTATTAGCCTCCTCTCTTCTCTATCCAAATTAATCGAGAAAATCCTCCTCACCAGAATTAAAGAACATATTCACTCACATAACCTAATTCCTGACTTCCAATTTGGCTTTAAAGAAAATCACTCTACCACCCATCAACTTGTTCGAATGATAAATTTTATTCAAGATAACTGCAACAAAGAAAATCACACTATTGGTGTCTTCTTCGATATTGCTAAAGCATTTGATAGAGTCTGGCATGCCGGACTAATACACAAGCTCATTCTACTTAAGTTCCCCAACTACATCATTCATCTCATACATAGCTACCTCCACAAACGTACCTTTCAAGTAAAAATTCAGAACTACTTATCAAGTAAACATAATATCATGGCCGGAGTGCCCCAGGGATCGGCGATAGGACCGACCCTCTACAACATTTACACTTATGACTTCCCCACTCACAACTCTCATCTAACTTGTCTCTTTGCTGATGATACCAGCGTTCTCACCAGCGACCATTGCCGTGGCTTTGCCAGGCATCGTCTGCAAAAGTATGTTAATGTCATTCTAGAATACCTTAACAAATGGCGGATTGCCATAAATGCCAGTAAAACGCAAGCTATTTGCTTTTACAATAACGACATCAAAAAATATCCTAAGCCCATCCAAGTTGGCGATGATATAATCCCTTACTCCAATGCTGTCAAATACCTCGGTGTCCACCTCGACAAAAGCCTCACATTCAAACCTCACATTGATAACGTTATAAAAAAAAGCTAACACTAAGATTGGCTATCTCTATGGTTTACTTAACAAAACAAATTCCCTTAGCACAAAAAACCGCCTCTTACTGTATACTACCATCATCAGACCAGCCCTTGTCTACAGTATACCCACATGGGGGTATGCTGCCAAATCTAACATTGCAAAAATCCAAACAATACAAAATAAGATTCTTAGAAAAATATTTAAAGCCCCGTGGTACGTTTCCAACGCTACCCTTCACAATGACTCTGGAGTCAATCACATTACTGATTTCATCAATGACACCTCTACTCACTTCTTCACAAATCTTGAAAATCACACCAACCCCCTTATTCATGAACAGGTATTATATACCTTTAACTCTGGCGGGAAAAATCTCCCGTCTGACTCAATGTTTATTCATTACACTCTCTATTAGTCTCCTATACCAGGGCTAGCAACCCTAGTATAGCTAGTGACATTGTTCACTTGCTCCCCCTCGTGGGAGTTTGCTGCAAACTGCCAGGTTGGTCTGGCAGTTTGCTTTTCTCCATCTCATGACTTCGTTCATGTAAATTTTTGTATTATACTTCATACTTATTCTCAACTTCATGTTATTATTTATCCTAGTATTTCCTATTTATCCGGATTTTCATTATTCTTCTATTACACTGTCTTATCTCATGTTGTAAATATGTAAATATGTATATAGTGTGGCCCTGAAACGATTCCTTTTTTCTTATTTTCCTCCTCCCCCCCTCCCCTCATGACCTAACTAATGTCAACTCCATCACATCTTATCCTTCATACAGAGTAAAAGAGCTTCGCTCTGACTCAAAATATTTATGATCTGTATCTGTATCTGTATCTGATGGTCGAATTTGGGTGTTAGAAGAGTTTGGAGTAAACGTTTTCCGCTTGTTTTATAATGAATCTGGAAATAGAGGGGATTTAAAGATCAAAGCGCATGCCTTTGATTCTTGTGTATCTGTCAGCATGGAGCATTTTACGAAGGGTTCGGTTCTGAAGCTTTTTAATTGAGTGGATGGTAGTTTTGACAGCGTAGCCCCAGATAGCCGCTCCGTAGAGGAGGGTGAGGAGAACAACAGTGTTGTACAGCAATCTCTTATTACTGTCCGAGAGTTTGCTGTGATACCCCAGGAGTGGTTCATTAGCTGAAAAACTTGTAGTTAACTTCAGATAGAATATTATTAACATGTTTTTTGTAGAAGAGCCCTGAGTCCAGGGTGAGACCAAGATACTGAGCTTCGCTAGAGTAAGGGATGATTTTGTTTTTTATATTGATGCATTCGCGATGTTTTTCTTTTGTATTTTTTTTTCAGCTGAACAATTTCAGTTTTTCCAGGATTGATATCCAAGCACCATTTTTGATACCAATCCATGAGAGTATTAAGATAGGTTTGGAGCTTTTTTTTTAGAAATCTCTTGTTATGGTGGCTGATGAGAATAGCTACGTCGTCTGCGAACATAGCCAGGAAGATGTAATTAGTCTCTGGGGAGGTCGGCAGTGTACACATTGAAGAAAAGGGGGCCTAGGGCGGATCTCTGAATTACCCCTGTGGAAATGGGGAAGAGAGCATTTTCTAATTTGACTTGGAACGATCTTCCGGATCAAGTTCTCGATGAATTTAATCAAGTAAGGGGGAAATTCATGAGAGATGAGCTTGTAGATGAGGCCCCTTGTTCCAGAAGCGGTTAAAGGCTTTGGTGATATCAAGGAATGTTCCGACAGTGAATTTTTTCCTATTGAAACCGTCGGAAATAAAATTGATAACCATCAGAAGTTGATGAAGGGTGCTGCGGCCCTCCCGAAACCCGTATTGCTCGTCAGGCAAGATGCCATTGCCATTAATATAGCTTTGCACCCGATCGCTGATGATTTTTTCAAGTATTTTGAACATGATGAAAAGGAGGCTTATGGATCTATAGTTCTTGGGATCATTGGATGGCGAACCCTTTTTATGGATGGGAACGATGATGTTTCCACTTGCTTGGAAAGTGACTGATGGTGATGATTTTATTGTAGATCTCTTGGTGAGATTAGTGATCAGATTGATAGAAGCTTTTTTGGGTGCCACATTTTTGATATTGTCGATACCAGGGGCTATTTTAATTTTGAGGGTTTTGATGAACTTCTGAACTTCCAAAAGGGTGACAAGGGAGATGTTGTCATTCGAATAAGTTTCTTGGAAGTTACTGATGATAAAATCGACATTGCACTCAAAATTTTCGTCAGGGTGGGCGGGGTGCGGCTTGAAGCTACAGCCAGTGGCGTTGGCAGGAGCAGCGGCTTTCTCTTCATTACTCAGAAAAATGCGATTATCATCTTTGAGTGGGGGGATTGAAGAATTGGTGTTTTTGAAGTCCTTAGCCGCTTTATGGAGCGAATTATTGTTGAGTTTGAGGTTCACAATGAATTCAGTCCAACATTGGTCCCTGTAATGGGTGATAAGCTTGTGTATGGTGTTTTGGAGTCTGTTAATTTGTGGAGTGAGGAGGTTATTTCTGTTGGCTCGCCGTTCTTTTCTAAGGCAGTTTTTTTTTTTTTTTTTTTGGATGATAAGCATTCTGATGAAGGAGGGGGGAGCTTAAGGGGAACGTTAATGATATGGATGCTCATAGTTGAGTGCACGATCGCTTGATTGATGGAGTTAGTGATGTTATCAATATTATTGTCAATGTCAGAGGGGTTGGAAATATGGGGGGTTGCCGGGGATTCTTTTACTCAAGAGCTCGGAGAATTTATCCCAGTTAGTAGTAGGGAAGTTGATTTATCTTTTCGGCAATCTGTTATAAACTCCAATTATCAGGAGAAACTGGAGAGGAAAGCTCGTCCACCGTATCAATAATGTAGGGGAGGTTGTTTATTCTGTCAAGAGCAAAATCAATAATAGAGGGGCAGCCTTGACTGTAGTGAGTGGGTTTTGAGAGGGCGATAGTTTCCGGATTATTATTCGCGGAATAATTTTTAATGAAGTAGCCTTTGTCGTTATTGTAGTTGTTATTTTATTGGACGTGGTGGTCAT
Source organism: Uloborus diversus (assembly GCF_026930045.1). Lineage (NCBI taxonomy): Eukaryota > Metazoa > Arthropoda > Arachnida > Araneae > Uloboridae > Uloborus > Uloborus diversus. The sequence goes on along the minus strand of NC_072738.1, from coordinate 51,480,613 downwards.
TGAAGTCTCCCATGAGAATCAGATTAGAATTGATTAAATTGAAGGAGTTGAAGTCTTAAACCTCGATTTTGTTATAGGGGGGGGGGGCATATACGGAAATCACTGTCAAGGTTTCTTGGTTGGCCACTTTGATGGTGATGGGGGTGTTCTCGATGTGAGTAGTTTCAACAATGTGCCTGTGGAAAGCATGGTTTTTTCCGATAAAAAGTGCGGAGCTTCCAAAAGTGCCAACACCTCTGTCAGAGCGATTGCAAATGTAATTACGGATACTTGAACATCTGTGCTTTTTAAGTTTGGTTTCCTGGATTAAAACAACATCAGGGGTGCATTTATTCATGAAGAGCGAAAGCTCAGAGATCTTGGCCCTGGAAAGCCCGTTGGCGTTCCAGCTGACAATTTTAAGAGAATTATTTAGCTCCAGGTTGATTAAAAATGGAGTCGATTTGGGTGGCGAGAAATTGAAGAGATTGAATGACATTGGCAAAAGTGGATTGGACTTGCGCCCGGTTGTCTTGCCCCTGGGTCGTGATGGGGGAAGTGCTTGCCGCTCTAGCAGCGTAGGAATCAGGGTGGGGAGCTAATGGAATCATACTAGGAGGTTGGGTTTGGTTATCCCATCCATTGTAAGTGTTTTCATATTTACTATGGAGAGTAGGCTTTTTAGGGCAGTCGTTTGAATTAGCAAGGTAAAATTCGCCGCAATTGCAGCATTTGAGAGTGGAGTCCGTATCTTCGGGACAGATTTCGGTCAAATGGGGACCTGCACATTTTAGGCATTTTGAGTCAAGGGTGCATAAGTGCTGCGAGTGACCCCAACGCTGGCAATTCCAGCATTGTGAAATCCTGCTTTTACGCCTAACAGGTTCTACTTTAATCTTGTAATAGGAGATGAGCTCCTGGTTGAAGGAATGCTTGTCTTTCTCAGTTTTCTCGAGGCAGACTTTCAGGAGGAGCATGTGTATTCTTTCCCTTCTCCTTGTCATCCTGAGAACTTTAACGGGTGGGAACCGAAGATCAGTGATTTCATCATAGACGCTTTCGGAGTAGTCCAATGTTAGACCATTAACAACAGCTCTGAGAAGTTTGTCCTCATCTAATTGGTGGGTGAAGCTTTGAATGTTGTTTTCTTTAACGAATTCTCTAATCAACTTACGTTGTTGGGTATTGCTGGGCTCGATGGCCAATTCGTTGCCTTTTACTTTGCAAACATTTTTTTCGTTGATTTTTTCGAAGATTTTGTCGATAATTGGGTTTGGGTTATCCACCTTGATCAGGGTAAAAATGGGGGCTCCACTTTTCCTCCTGCCTTGTTTTGAAGCCTGAATTCATTATTAATGTGGACGTTGTCCTGGTTTTGAGTTTCCGCGTGGGTGGGGTCCCTGGAATGGTTACTTTAGAACCCCTATAACTGGAGAGGCCGACGCATCCGTCACGTTGGAGCAAGCGGGAGCAAGCGTACTTATCGCACAACAGGGAAATACAGAATTAAAGACATTCCATAGAACACTGTAACATGTTATTAAAGATTACAAAGTATTTATAACATAATGATAGTGAAATTATGAGAAATAAATCGATATTAACCTCACACAAGCGAGCTCCATTTCCAGGCTGCCAGTCACTTCGTCGGCTATTAATTATCCATTTCTTTTTTCTTTCTGCATCTGCTGGAAATCTGAAGAGCTGAAATCCTTTCTTAGAGGTGTTTGCACAATTAACAGCCGAACAACCAAACATTTTACTCAATGTAACATATGCTAAAGAAATGTAAACATCAGCAGCAGTGCTATCGCTACGAAGCACTGGATCAAGTTTGCTCCAAAATGGCGAATGCGTCAGCTCTTCCACTATAAGGAGCCTTAGATTACTTGGCCCAAAGAGGTTATGGAAATCTGTTGAAGCACAACGTTTCTTACTCGGGGGCTCGTTATTTCCCTCCTGTAACTACCTTTCGAGTTGTTCTAGTCTATTAGAGAAATTTAACAAGTTATCATCAAATTCTTCTTTACGTTTTGCAAAATTTGCTGTTTCATTTTTTAGAAGCTTTTGCAGGAGCTCATTTTCCTCTCGGAGGTTTTGAATTTCAGCACGTTTAGATGTCTGACTGTTCCAAATTAAGCTATTAACGCTTAGAATAACATCTTTTATTGAAACTCAATAATCCTGTGATATTGGTTATATTACTTATTACTTTTGGGGATGAATTTCTTTAGTTAAAGAGTATCGAGAGCTCTATCAGTTTTGTTAGTAAAGGATTCTAATTACCTATCATCGTCGGAGGAAGAGATAATTTTTTACCACTTTTTTAAATCAATATTGTGAAATGTTAGGACCTCGGATGTAATAGAGTTGCTACTCGGCGCTTTGTAGGCGTCATTTGAGCGAAGGCGCTTGTTGTCTCTTCGGAGGCAGGGCTTTCCTGTACTTCGGTGTTATCCGCAGTCTGCCCAGTGAGACTGTGACGCATGAGCGTTTTCCTCATTATCCGATAGACGATTCTCGCGCACAATGGGACGAAAACGCCAAAAGCACTTAAAAAATGTTTTTAAACCTCTCTCGCTTGTTTGTTTACACCGGCTTTTTTGTTTATTATTTGTTTAGGTTCATGGTTCAAAGTTTGCAGGTTTACGCAGCTAATTCTTTTTCAGGGTCCTTCTACAGACCATTGATGACTAATTAATATTAATTTCTAACAGGACATAAGAGGACATTTTTTGTAGAGTGTTTTGAAGAAAATGACCTTGAATTCTCACGTTTTCGGCGCTGATCAAAATCAATTTTCGGTTTGAGAATTCGATTACTCATTTTTTTTTTTTTTTTTTTTTGTCCTAATACTATTGTTGGACGCGGGAGAAATTAAATATACCCACCTTTAATAATATATATATATATATATATATATATATATATATATATATATATATATATATATATATATATATATTCTTAAATTTCGGCGTTCTTGGTTTTTCAACTTTCTAAAGGCTGTCATTAGTTTTGTAGTAAACACAGGGCTCTAAAGTTCTAGTTCTGATTGCCTACGAGGTAGACCTGTGCAAATTTACTAATCCTCAATTGGTTGAATGTATGAAAAAAAAAACATTTATATAAGCGCTTTTTGGAGTTTTCGCCCCCACTGTGCATCGGATAAACGGCTCTCATTGCAAAAGCTATTCCTCTTCGTCGGAGCGGTAAAGATGAGCCTGCTCCGACGGGAATCTACAGAAGTAATTTATACCGAAAACAAACAAACTAAGCGTACTTATATTGATATATGTACAAAAACTGCGTAGAAAAAATTGGTGGCTAAGGGGTTTTTTTTCTGTAAGTTTGAGTTTCTTCCTTTCTTTTTCCTTAGGTCACTGCGATGACTACCAAAATCGGCTTCCCAAAATACATTTTGGACCCTGTACAATTGGATACAGATTATTCTGGAGTAAGTACCAAATTTTCCGTCAATTTTAAGGAATAAAATTTTAAATGTGAATGAACATTTTCCATCTATTTATGAGGCAGTGAGAGCAAAGGGATGCAAGTGGACATTTTCAAGTTTTGAGTAAAACGCGTATAAAGATTACATCCTAAGTCCATTTTTTTACAGTAGAGATATCAACAAAAGAAATTTTGATCTTCGAAATGTCATATACACTTGTGTATTATGAGCCATAGTCATGTGCTATTTTTAATTTTAAGATAAATAATTTTAAAAAACATTTTAACAAAATAAAAATTGTATGAAAAGGAGTATTATTTTTGAGAGACAAAATTTCCCTTCTCTCACCACAACATCAATTCAATGCACTGTAAAAAAAATTCCGAAACGTTACTGGTTACTTTCGAGGAACGTCTCAGGATTTCACACGTTTTCACCTATTTCCCCGTAAAAACAAGTATCTTCACAAAAAAGTTTCCTGAATCACTACAAGTTGCACGCGTGCAGACTTTTCACTGTTATGGAAAATATTTTTAGCAACCAGTTTAATGATTGAATGAGCGTGTTTATTATGTGTATCGGCATAAGGTCGCTTACGGTTTGTCCAAATTGACTAAGCTGGTAATGAGAGCAACAAAAATCAATGGATAGCTACAGCTGCGCAAGGCAGGAATTGCTGGCAAGAGATATAATTGGTTCCTTCTTGAATAGCTTTGCCCGTGGTCGCTCTGATTTTTATGGAGCCTTCTTAGTACATCAGGAAGGTTCTAATCAATAACACTAAACTTACATAATTTTTTGGAAGGTTCTAGAGATACGGCTTGCTTCAACAGGGGATATTTCGCACTTCTTCAGAAAGTTTCAAGGTTAATTTCAGAAAGGTTACTGACTTTTAGCGGAAAACGTTCCTGTTTTTTCCAAGATAAGTTACTGGAAGAAATTGGGCACATCAGCTGCCTATTATTTTCCAGGAACGTTTCTGAATCGTTTTTACAGTGTGCTTACATTGCCGAATCCAATCTAGTTGTTAAGTCAAGAAAAAAAAAATTAATATTGTTGTTAGACTTATAAAAATTATCAATGTTAATAGATGTCCAAGATACAGCACTCTACTTTACAATTATTTTAATTTTATACATGAACATTTATTCTATCGTATCTTATTTCAAATTATAGAATAAGTATTTACTCTGAAATTCTAATACTTAGCGTAATGACAATATCACGCAAAGACTAATAATACTTAATAATATAATATAATATGTAAGACTAACAATTACAATTTAATCATATAAGACTAAAAATAATTTTTAATATTGTTGTTAGTTTCATAAAAAATTATTAAGTTACTAGATTTCCAAGATACAGCTCTCTACTTTACAATTATTTTAATTTTATACATAAACATTTATTCTATTGTATCTTATTTCAAATTATAGAATAAGTATTTACTCTGAAATTCTAATACTTTGCGTAATGACAATATCACGCAAAGACTAATAATACTTATTAATATAATATAATATGTAAGACTAACAATTATAATTTAATAATATAAGACTAAAAATAATTTTTAATATTGTTGTTAGTTTTATAAAAAATTATTAAGTTACTAGATTTCCAAGATACAGCACTCTACTTTACAATTATTTTAATTTTATACATAAACATTTATTCTATTGTATCTTATTTCAAATTATAGAATAAGTATTTACTCTGAAATTCTAATACTTTGCGTAACGACTAAAATATCAATATTCACTTCTTCTCTTCAAAGAAGCTCCCTTAAAAACTAATTAGCCTATAATATTTTTGCTCATACAAAAAAGTTATAAATCAACAAGACCTTGAATCAGACGGCCAGAAGATTTTCTTTGAATTCATTACTTTCCTTTGTGTTTATTTTCCAATGTTTTTATGCATTTATTTACTGATGTCGTTTATATGCTCTGTTATAATTGTCTGTGTGACAAGTTAAAAAAGAAAAAAGTTTCTTAGTACAAATAATTTCTTTCAGCTGGATATATCTGAAGACCATTTCTTGGGAAACATTCTAAAAATGAATAGGTATGAAGTAATTAAGGAACTAACAAAGATGACACGGACAGTCGACAAAGAAAGGTTAGTCCGAAAATATTCATGTTCGCAGTTTTTTTTTTCATTTCAACGCAGAAGTACCTTTCTCAGTAATCGCATTAAGGAAACTTAAAAAGGGGAGCTGACTTATCTGACATTTTGGTTCCAAGCTAGTACGCGTGAAAACATTATGTGTACAGAAACCACGTTGCATGCTAAGCTATAGATGTATATTTCCAAATCTTGAAACAAGGCGGGATCCAAAGCCATCTTGGAATCAAAATGTCGGACAGGTCGGCCTGTCCTCTAAAGGGGTTCTAAATAGCATAGTCAAGTTCCTCATTATAGAATGATAACAGGAAAGTTTTGCTCTTACCATTTTTTGAAAAATCTTATAAAAATACTGACACAGGGTGCATTTCGTGATGAATTTTACGCTGTTAGAATGCCATATAAAATTTTTGTATGGTTATTATTCATTAAATGGATGCACAGAAATACAATAGTCAGATCGTGTACAAATATAATGTATTTTTGTATATTTTTGTAACCTAAAACCGAATTTCTTTTTCTAGGAGTTTGATTTAGAAAGTTTTCGCTCACTTTTTGACGTAAAACTAGAGTATGGACTCACACTTACAACGTATTTCAAAAATGACTGATACATTTGAAAAATCAATGAAAACTAAACGGGAAGTGGCAGGAATATACTGCTTGTTACATTATGCTTGGAACAAACAGTAAATTTTCAGACAGATAGACTTACAAAATTAGTGACAATTTTCCTCAACAGATGGCGATGCAGGTATTTAGAGGAGGCTGCAGGTGTGACTCTCAGAAATTTACTGTATTTCCAAGCATATTGCAAATAAACAGTGCATTTCTGTCGCTGCTCGGTTAGTTTTTATTGATTTTTCAGATATAACCGATCTTTTTGGAGATCTTACAGACTGCATTTTCTTTTACACCTTTTAAAATACCAGCAACGCCATCTGTTGAGAAACATTGTAACTAATTTTGAAAGTTCATCTGTCTGAAAATTTACTGTTTCAAGCATAATGCAACAAACGGTATATTTCTATCGCTACCCGTTTAGTATTTATTGATTTTTCAAATATCTCAGTCATTTTTGGAACACCCTGTATGAGCTCTATGTCCAAAATATATTTTACAATGTTAAGTTTTTTTTTTTTTTTTTTTGAAAAGAAATTGGAAGCATCGCACGTTGCAATGCATAGTCAAGAGACACATCGCAGATTTCTAGTAAAGAACCTTCCCCTGTTCTTCTACTTATATTCACAGATGTAATTAAATGTAAAATGAACTTATGCTTATTATGTAGCTTTAAAGTACATATTTATACTTTTGGGGATGCACCGTCCCCATTGGTTATCACTTTTTTGATATAGTGAAAAATGATGAGGGCGGTGCATCCTTAGGAAATCAAGTATACACTAATGCTATACCATTAGCATACTTGAGTTCATTTTTTAAACTTAATTATATCTGTGAATGGAAGTTGAATAATAAGGGGGGTCTGAAGATCTGCAATGCGACTCTCACTATGCGATATGCTTCCAATATTTTCCTTATTTTTTTCCGGCATAATTTTTTTTTTTTTTTCTCGAAAATGGCACCCATAGGAGTGAGTCACATCTTTTGGTTTTATGTCGAAAATGGGTGAAAAAATTGTAAAACAAACCCCTATGAAAAAAAGGTCGGTTTTGATGATGTTTTAAATAATTAAAGGGATTGATTAATTTGATTGATTACTGGATACCTCCGAGAAGTCTCCTAACGCTCCAAATTTTCATGCTTTTGAAATTAGTACCTTAGCACCTCTCTAACCCCTCAGAAGAATGTAAATGGTTAATATAATGCACTCTTCCCTCTACATAACAATAACGACTATGAAGCTGGCGAAAACAAAAAAAAAGGGGGGGGAGTGAGCGCCATTTCCGAAAAGTGAGACATGATGGGGGAAAACGGTGGTCTAAATTAGCAAGAATGGAGTCAGAAGATATTTGAAGGGGTGGGGGGGGGGGGGGGGTGCAGTGTTACTGAAAAATACAGATTTGTCTAACGCCAGCTAGATCACTGTGATTTTTAAGCAGTTTAAAATTCGATTGGGAGAATTGTTCTCGTGGTCACTCAGTTAAAGTATTTTTCTTCATTTCATTTGTTTCAGTTTTGTGTTCTTCGAATTTTGTTACTTTTTTTAACCATTTATTTATTTATTTATTCGTTTATTTATTTATTTTTAATTTGTTTCTTTTTTCAGGGATTGGTTCGTCCAACCTCTTGTCGTGAATGCCTTCTATGAAGCAACGGGAAATGCCGTTAGTAAGTTAACCGCAGTCATTTGCATTGAAATTTTAACTAAATAAGTACCTTTCTTTTTATTAAAATGTTAACATAAAGCAGATGCTCATGTTGTCATGGTTATTTTGCAACGAAAGTGGAGAGGTGCAATTCCAAAATTTATTTTTCATGCAGCCCGCAAAATTTAGAAAAGTAAAAAAGTAAAAAAAATTCCAATGATTTTTATGTAATGTATATAAAAAGTCAAATTCTTCTCGGATGTAAGGCAACCAATTAAGGGTTAACTTGACATCTCGTTATTTAACGCTGATATCGTTACACGGAGCTTCAGCAATTAGGCAATTTTCTGTCTACTTACCCGTAAAAATTAGACTAACAAGAAGTTCCGTCTAGAACTATACGAGCCTACTTTCCCGTATACCCAATCTACTTTCCAGTACCTGATCAATATTCTCAAAAATAGCTAAAATCGCAAATTGTTTAAAACATATTTTTAAAATATTTTAAGCTAATTTCTAGGAATAAAATATTACTGTAAAAAAAAAAAGCAGCACTTTTTTTAAAAAAAACAGCTAATACACTTTTTTCCATTAAAAAAAAATTCTTTAACAGCTTTCAAAACGAAAAAATAATAATTAAAATTAATAAGCTCATTAAAATAAATATATTGTATCAAAAAAAATCGTTTCTTTTTCCCCTGTTGCCAAAAATAATTTTTTAAATGAATTAATGCACTTACCAAAATAAATAAAAACAATAAAATGTCAACTTAAAGAAATACTTTTCATTGTCAAAAAAAAAAAAAAAATCGTCTGCGCATATCTTTATGTAGGAACATAAAATACGTCAAGAGATATTTCCAACGAAATTTGTTTGAAAAAAATCCGCCTTCAAGTACGGAATCTACATTGACTTTCAGTTTCCCCGTAGCCGCTAATGTTAAGGGATTTGAACTGTTCAAAATTGAACGGAGAATTGTTCAAATCAAAAAGATATTTTATATACAAGCTTTTCATCAAAAGCTTTTTCCTACAAAGTTCGTTTGAAGCAGATTCGCCTCACAGTTCGGAATTGCCTTGAATTTCCCCGTAGGCGCTAATTTTAGGTTTTTTTGAACTGTTCAAAATAGAACAAAAAATAGTTCAAATCAAAAAGTGAGATATGGGAATGAGGTGTCCTCGCCGAGATCTTTCGAACAAAAAAAAAGTTTGTTCGAATCGGACTATTCATTCAAAAGTTATTACGGGGGGGGGGGGGGACAGACAGACAGACATTTTCCCCAATTTAAATACCCTACTTTCCAATTTTTAATTTTTCGATATTTATTTAAATATTTTATTTATTTTTGACTTTTTTTTGTTTTTCGCGATATTTTTAAGATGCATTAAGCCTACTTTCATGCTTTTTTCTTCTTTTTCTGACTTTTACTGGGAAAGTAGGCTTAAAAGGAGTTGGAAGTAGAAAAAAAAAAGCTTTATACAAAAGATCGTTAAGAACGAAACTTTCAAAGTCAAAAATAAATTAATTCAATAAATATTGCACACGGCAGCTATATTCCGAGGTGGGGATCAGTCTGCCCAGAACCCCTTTAGAGGACAGGCCGGCCTATCCGACATTTTGGTTCCAAGACAGTTCTGCATCCAGCCTTGTTTCAAGTATTTGGAAATACGTTATTATAGTCGCTGGGTGCAATGTCGTAAAATACTTGATGATAAGTTGAGTAAAACGTCCGTTTAGGTAAATCTAGTTGAAAAAAAAAAATTTCTGCAAATTAAATAGCAGTTTATCAGGTGATTTTTCCTGTAATACAACCTATTTTCATACCTTACTTAGCCTGTTTCGAGAGACGCGTCTAACTTGAACAAACCATTTCCGACTCGAAGGATCTCTTTCCTGTTTCATTTAACTATTTTTCGTTCAATTTGAAACACTTCAGAAAAAGAAAAAAAAATACTATGTGGAACATTAGGCTTATCAGAGAAATTTGAATCCTGAGCAACTAGGTCACTCTGCTTCAAAAAAAAAAAAAAAAAAAAAAAAACTTGATCGAAATTAGATTTTGTCATAGAATGGAAAAAAAAAGCGCTTTTAAAAATATCGAAATGTATTCCTAAGTGGACTTAACACTGAAGACAAAAATGCGAATTCTGGTTAATTTAGTACGTTTTAGAACCCCTTTAAAAGGAAAGGTCGATTTATCTGACATTTTGGTTCCCAATCAGCTTTGAGGGCCAACCCTGTTTCTAGTATTTAAAAATACTTTATATATAATATTTGCTGGTTGCTATGTCGTAAAACAATTGATGTTGAGTAAAATGTCACTTAAGGTAAATCTTGAAAGTTAACTTAATTCACAAATTCAACAAAAATGTTTCGGGAAATATTTACTGTGTAATGAACGTCATTTCCACACCTAGATTGTTTTTAATTTGTATTAATTAAATCGTTTCATTTACAAAATAAAATAATCAAACATTAATTAGGCAACTCAGCTGAAGCTTGGGCACCAGTTTTCTGCAGCGAGGCTTTTTTACAAAAACTAATTTTGTGCCCCTGCAATTTTGGAACCAAAATGTCGAATAAGTCAGCTCCCCTGATGTGGCGTTAGTACGTTTAAACGAATTGAGTCGGCTCATGTCGAACATAAAATGCTTCGAGTTTTGTAACATTTAGATTTAAACAGCAGCCATTTTCTGAAATAAAACATTGGATGAATACGACAATTGTTATCTCGAAATTTAAAAAAAATATAGTTCCATACGGACATAAATCCATTTCTATCTCGCTCTTTTTAAAGAGAGGACTGCTATGCCAATGCAATAATATAGTGCACTTTAAGGTTGTTGGCGCTCGTGCTTGGACAAATCCCAATTAAAACTGGTTGAATAGAGCAAAAGCATGGGTTGCTGTTATCAATCGTTGGCGAAACAAGTTTTTTCGTGAAGCATCGTTGTATGTTTAACATCAGAAATAAATTTTAGCTAAAAACTATCGCCAAACTCCGCATTAAGGTGCACATTGTGGATGTCTAGATTGCGTTTTGAGTTGTTTGCTTTCCTCGTATCATACGAATTCAATGTTTTTGACTGTTCAACCGAACGTCAACGATGCAAATGTAAATTTTGAAATTCCATATTTACACTTTTTTTAACTGCATTGCAATAAGCGTAAAAAATCTGCACACATTTCATAAAAGTGTCTCTTTTGCAGTTTTTCCCATTGGAATTCTCCGATCTCCAATATTTACTCCTGAAAGGCCAAAGTAAGTAGTTATTTGTTCACCAATCGATAATTTTATTATTAACATAATGTTTTTGCTATTGTAATTTTGGATCCTAATCGTCACATTTACACGGCTTTTACTCATTCTTCGAAGTACGATTTTAATGCTGCTACTCTATTTAAAAGGACAAATACGTTTTAAAAATAAAAACTTTGCGAACAGTCTTATTTGGCCGAATGATCAAGTAAAAATTACTGTTTTAGTACATCTTTATTTTTGTTATGATTTTTTTAAAAATCAAAGATTTATAAACAGTCTAATTTGACTAAATTTTAGAATAAAAACTACTTTTTTGATAAACAGTCTAATTTGACTGAATTACAAAGTAAAAATTTACCTTTCTATTACATCTTTATCTGCATTATAAAATTTAAAACAAAAACAAATCACCGAATTGAATTGATATTATTTCCGTCGAAGATTTTGATGTTGATTTTAATTACTCTTTAAATTTCTTTGACTTCGTTTATATTTCTACTTTAGCAAATATTTTTGCTCATTTTTGAGCAATTTTTTTCATTAATTTTTGCTTGAGAAGGAGAAAAGAAAAGCACAGCATCATAGTTTCGTATTTAAAAAAAAATAATAAATAAATAAAAAGTTTTTAAATGCAAATTAAACTTGATTAGTGTATTTTTTTTAGTTTTACATAACAATAGAAGCACTGAAAAATACCATTTGTTCAGTTCAATCTGTTATTTTTTAGATATTTGAATTATGGGATGCTTGGCGTGGTAATTGGTCATGAGATCACGCACGGATTTGACAATAGCGGTAAGTAAATAGATTCTGCAGTGTGGTACTCTCGTCGAATTGAGAAATTTCAGTTTTTGTAGTTCCTTTAAAAAGTATCTCTTCAAAATGTTTACGCTTGAGTAGCCTCTCGATTGGGCATTAGATTAACTAGGGCGAGTCATAAATTTTGTAGAATTTGACACATGTGAATTTTTGCTGCGTGAAGTGCGGCAAATAAACAGCAAGAACCTTTTTATTATCACAAAGTTTCATTCAATTCCGAAGCTGCGAAGTTGGAAGAAAAATGTCCAACTCTGACTCCGGGAGTTTTAGAGTCTTTCAATCTCCAACTCTGACTCCTTTACTCCAAAATCAATCTGACTCCAACTCCGAACCCCCAAGCACTGAGAGAGTTGCAAAAATTAGAGGGAAAAGACTGACTCCCCCTCCTGGAATTTTAAGCCTTTGACTCCCGACTCCGATTCATTTGCATCAGCTCGACTCCAAGACTCCGTCTCCGCAACTCTGGTCATGAGGCGAGGTCTGTGAAGTAGACGTATTGAAAATGAGCACTAGATAAACAAAGTTAATTAAAGAATGTTTTGCCTTAAAAAGTTAGAGATAGACTGTGATGGACTACGCTTTCCATGCCAGATTTCCAAAGTTGACAATGTATAACCTCAGAAATAAAGCAATTTATTGATAAATTTCTGACCCTATCCCGTACATCATTCAAAGAGTCACCTTTTCTTATTGAGAAGAGATGTTCCATGAATGAGAAAAATACCCAAGAAAATCTGATAGTCATACAGGTTATCATTATCAGTTAATCTGATAATCATCAGATTTGATAATCAACATTGCAAAAACTTTAAATTAATTTCGCACAATAAATAACCCTCTTAATACAAAATGAGCTGAAATAAAGACTAACATCAGCAAAAAACAATTCACACCTATAAGTAACTGCAACTGCAGATAATGGAAGAAAACTATAACTGCATTTGGGCTACCTTGTCCAAAAAACCTTTTTAAATTTATACCGTTAAGACACTGTTCGTTCTGATCAGTGTCGCCTGACTCCCTTCGGATTATATTCAAATCAAACTTCCCAATGAGATAACATTTTAGCAAATATTTGTGAAACACATGAACAAAGGGATTATAGACTAGACAGAAATTAATAACTATAATAACTATGGAAACAATCCCAATTTACGAAATTGTTAATTAAGCTATGAACTAGATTATGTCTCATTAAATCTTCTGGAATTGGTTTGATCTTTAGTGATTAAGACCAAAGCTGCTGAGTCGAAGGGGAAATTACAGATTCCGGTTCCTGAAACTTTAAACTTCTTTGCCCATAAATCAATCTTCTTCCAATTCCGCGACTCCGATTGTGACTAGGTATAGTAACCATGCAAAATCCCTAGCAGAGTTGCGAACAAAATGATCAGCTCCGAAACTGATTCTTGTAATTTAAAGTGTTCGACTCCTGATCAAAAATCAGTATGATTCTTGACTTCACGACTCCAACTCCGATTACAACTCAGCATCCCTGATTAAAACAAATTATTACCCTTCTTAATTGCTCTAGTAAACGCACAACAAGATCTTTATTGGTTTCATATAAATTCCCGTCGCAGTGGTTGGATTACTGCTTCTGTCACGTTGACATCACATGCTGTTTTCTACAGACTTCTTAAAACTTTATAACGTTTTAAGCGTAGGCCAATGCATCAGTAGGTTTAGGGCGCTTTTCCACTTACCGATACGACAACGATAAATCGTGCACGATTGTCGTTATCCGATTTCCGCGCAAGCAAAATGCACTAACGTATGCAACTTGCTTTTCCACCTACCGATTCGGTAGGTTGACTGTGGAGATATTTTAAGGATAAAATTTAAACGTAGAGCCCTTCTGAATAGTAATCTCACTGCAATGAACTTATTAAAATAAAATTTCAATACGAATTGCGTTTTTGAAGATGAATTCATCTGAGCTTATACTTTGGTTACTTAGCGCAACCAGAGTTTACCTTTTGGTTGTACAGGGTGCTCAAAAATGACTGATACATTTGAAATATCAATAAAAACTAAACTGTCAGCGATAGAAATATATTGTTTGTTGCATTATGCTTGGGACAACAGTAAATTTTTAGACAGACAAACTTTCAAAATTAGTTACAATGTTCCTTAATAGATGGCGCTACAGGTAATTTAAAAGATACAAAAGAGAACGCAGTCTGTAAGATCGCCAAAATGACGGTATATTTGAAAATCAATAAAACATAAACGGGCAGCGTTGATATTTCATATATACCGGTCATTTTGGCGACCTTACAAACTGCGTTTTCTTTTATACCATTGAAATATATGTAGCACCATCTATTGAGGAACATTGTATCTAATTTTGAAAGTTTATCTGTCTGAAAATTTACTTCTGTCTCAAGCATAATGCAATAAACGATATATTTTGATCGCTGACTGTTTAGTTTTTATTGATTTTTCAAATGTATCAGTCATTTTTGGAATACCCTAAACCATTCCTTACATGTATACAATGCCACATTGGCATTAGAAAAATGTGTAGAAGCCAAGGGTTCTAAAAGACGGCTCGCCATCCCCCCCCCCCCCCACCTCTCATTACTCGCTGCGTCATTGTCACAGGTGGTGGCAAATTCAACTATGAGAATTTTTAAGATGATAAATTTACCAGTACACTGCACAAAATAATAATTGAACATCCCTTCTCAGTTGCGGTAATTTAAGGCGAAGTATTTTTAATTAAATCAACTGAATACGAGTTTTAAAGATATTAGTTCTCTTTGGAACCATTTTTAAGTCGTAAAGGTAGTAAACGTTCCCGTAAAGGTCGTAAATGTGTGTTACATCGATATTTACGTTAAATTTGTTTCTTTAAACGTGTTTAGAATCTTCTAAATTTGATATGTTTTCATGATTAAGTACTATTTCCCATTGCTTTATTTAATAATTAATTATGAATTGACACTAATTGCAACAGCAAGGACATATCGTCGCCTCAGAGCAACACTAAAACATCTAATTCCAGGAATAACGAACACTAACAGCACATCCGATAATCCTATCGTTGCGCTGAGGCGACGATATATCTGCCCCAATCATCAACCTTTAACATACGGACGGATTTACCGAAATTCCCTCTCACTCTGTCAAATGATTCATAAATATGAGGTCACATGACAAAGATTTCTCAGCATCTACCAATCAACTGTGGCAGAAAAGAGCTGTCTGAAATCTATTTGCGATTAGATCCTTAGATTCTTGTCCCGGCAATTGGTTTGTACTGTTAAAAAATTCCGAAACGTTACTGAAAATTCCTGTGTAACGTTTCGGGATTTCAATGGTTTTTATCAACTTCTTGGAAATATCTAGTATCATTGTCAAAAAGTTTCCTGAATTGCAACAAGTTGCACGAATGCAGACTTCTGTCTGTTGCAAAAAGAATTTTTAGCTCCCAGTTTGAAGATTAACTGAGAGCATTTATAAGATGTACCGTCTTTAATTCGGTTAGGGTTTGTCTGGTCTGATTAAGCCCCCAAAGGGAGCGAATGATAACGGCTCGTCTAAGGTGATTAAGCCTTGGACTACGTAACTTTGCAAGAATTGCAATCAAGTGAGATGGCTTAGCTTTGGTCATGTTTGCAATACTGCTTTTGGAGCTGTTATTATCCATACCTAAGATTACTCTGAAGATCCAGCGATACCACTGGCTTTACACGGGAAGATTTCTGGAATTTCAGGAAGGTTACTGAAATTTAGCGGAAAACGTTCTTAGATTTGGCGAGATATGTTCCTTGCAGAAATAGGGCACATCAACTGCCTATTATTTTCCAGGAACGTTTTTGAATCGTTTTTACAGTATATGACACAGACTCTTGTCACCCAGAACGTTTCCCTGAATAACTAACGTTTCAGAAGTTTTTTTTACAGTGAAATTTTTGAATTTAAAAAAATAGCCAAAGGGTAAGTCTATATTAAGAAGGTGCAGCAAGCGCACCGAGCGGCTTTTTTCTCCCTTTTAAGTTTGGTAGAAGCTGATAAAAGCTGAAAGTGACCAAATATTTTTAAGTAAATTAGAAAACTAAGAGGAAATCACTGTAACTCCGTTCCCATCATAAAGGTATATGATCGGAACTGGTAGGAATTCAGCTTTAAGAGTTTTATCTGAGCTTTGATGTCTCTGCCAGGCAGGAAGTTCGACAAGGTGGGAAACCTGACACAATGGTGGACGGATGAAATTCTGGAGAAATTCAAAGAACAGGCCTTCTGTTTCGTAGAGCAATACTCACAACTGCCCATCGAGATGGTAGGACAAAATGTAAGAGAATGTTTCTTTCATTTTTTCTGTTTTCTTATGCTTGTATTTTTCATAACGCTGAAATTCATATAGGGTCGCATATAAACAACCACTACTTTGCTAGAGGCAATGTAAAAAGTTGGAGCTGCTGATTGGCTACCTGGCTAAAACGTCACCCATCTGTTTAAAAGCTTGATTCGCATGGTCTAATAAATGTTTCATTTCGAAAGAAGATCTTCTAGACATTATTCGAGGAAAGGAGGGGGTGAATAAAAATCATACAAATGTGAATTCGGAACTTTTGAGGAATGAAATTTGTTCACATGCCTTAGATGGGGGGGGGGGGACATGGCCGACGCATTAGAGTCGTCTGGCCAATCAGGGGTCCCGAAACTATTATAATTTCCCTAGCTGCGTAAAAATTGCTTGTAAGGTTAGTTGAGGCAAAAGGAAACATGAAGTAGATGGAATCAAACTCTATTATCACACTTGTGGCAATTTTTGAATTTAAACTGTTTGTAAGTGACGACTAAGTAACATATAGAAGAAATTCTAGAGTTCCACGTTTTTAGAAACAATTGTGCAGGCGTCATCATTGTTTAAATATGATTCTGTAAAGAAAGTTGTATTTAATGTTTAGTGATCTTACATTTCCCTTTTCAGCAGGTCTACAAATGCGAAGTAACTGGTTTCAGCTAGTTTTACTTGTCTTGCGAAAGGTTTAAAACATTTAGTTATAAATTTCACCATTCTAACTATTTTGGATGTGCAATTTGAAGGTTTCCATTCACCCCGTAAATTTTGTACTCTGGGGTAACTGGAAACAGGAACTGTTCATTCTTCTAATGTTTTTGGAAGATTACATTTTGATGTAAATGACACCAATATGATTGTAAGTACATGAATTCTGTGCTTTCATTTTAAATGACGTCAGAATACTACAATGGGTTTCATGCAACTTAAGGGCTACATGTTAAGTATTGTTCGTGTAGAACTTATTAAGCTTCTATGTGATCATGTACTTACATCGTCTCATGGAAAAGTAAGTAAGGTGTTTACATTTATCCCTCACCTGGAAACCACATAATATGAACAAAACTTAAAAAAGTGGCAATCGAAAGCGTATTTCGAATCATGTTTATGGACACATAAATTATTTGCCCTTTTGTCCACGTTATCGAAATATGATAGTTCCAGGGACGATTTGGCCACCTGGATCGCTTAATATCATTGGTCAGCCATTGGTCATAACAAGCCATTGGTCAGATGACACTTGGAAACTACCCAATGGCTAATCTATCTGAAACGATTGAACAATTTGGGAAGGTCAACTGACCAATGGCTAGTTATCAATGATTAATGGGACATAATCCATCGGTCAGTTTTTGCACAAAACCCTACGCCAGCCACTCTTTTGCAATTTTCTATGCCTTTGTAGAAATGTCAATATTTCTGCAAGGGCGTTGGAGTGATTTTTTTCAATTCATGCCATGTTGTGTTGTTACATTTTGCTGGGAAAAAGGAAGTCCGACCCAATATTGGTAAGTATCTCATGGCTTTTGTCGCCTCAGTGTATGCATGTAATTATTACTGAAATGTCTCAAAAAGGTATTAGGATTTTAATAAATATTCTTCTAATGTTCTGTATGATATTGATTGTGGTAGCTTTTAAAACTATTTCTATTTGAAACATTTCCTTTCTTTAGGTTAATGGCAATAACACTCTCGATGACAACATCTGTGATAATTCAGGTCTAAAACAAGCATATTGGGTAAGAAAAAGTTCTTTCCAAAACTTTTTTATGAAACAGTTGAAAACACATTGCAATACTTTATTAGAGTGTAGTAATATACACCGTGGATCAGAACTAAAATCAAAACGTAAGGGCAAGTAGCAGAGTTTGATTACTGAATTGACCAACTAGGCATCTAGGGTCCCACTTTATAGTGAGTCTGAAACGGTTGGAATTGTTATAACCAACGATTAAAATTGTAAGGATTGACTAGAGAGGGGCCCCGAAATACTATTTCACTATAAAAACAATTCAGAAACGTTCCTAGAAAATAATAGGCAGCTGACGTGCCCTATTTCCGCCAGTGACATATCCTGAAAAAAAGCAGGAATATTTTTTGCTAAGTTTTGGTAATCTTTCAAAAATTATCCTTGAAAGTTTTTGAATTATTTGGAAATTTTCCCGGTTAAACCACCATCTGCCAGTTTTGTCGGGGAAACGGAATAATGATACCATTTAGTGATTGCTGAAGAGCTGAAGTATACTCTTCGAATAGTCTATGTTCGTGGTCTTGGACAAAATCCTGCTAATCAACTGAAATATTTGTTTAAAAATCCGAGGGATTGGGAATAAAAATCTTTTTTAGTCAATCATCCAAATGCGTTTTTCACAAAACTAGCTTATTTTGATTGACAGGATTTTCAAATGAACTTTTCAAATGGATTAGCTGTTGAAAGGATGTACTTGAAGCGATTTCCAAATAGAAATAAGCTGGGTAGATCGCGCTTTGGAGTAGCTATTGTAAACTCTTATTAATCGCAAACTTTTTCATTGCTAGCTTTTGCAAACTGATAAGAAACTATAGTTTTCTTTTGTCTTTTCACTTACCGGCGCGTATTCTCCCTGCTGATCATGTACATTCTATCCTCTTTTTCACGCTTCATTTCATTTGTGCGTATGTGCATGAACGCTCCTTGGAAATAATGGTCAGCTGATGTGCCCAATTTCAGTAAGTAACATGTCTTTGAAGAAGCAGGAAGACCACTATATCTCAGTAACCTTTCTAATATTATCCTGGAATCTTTCCTGAAGAATTCAGAAATTTCCTCGGTTGAAGCCGGTTATATCTTTGGAATATTCAGAGAAAACTTAAATTGATTTAATATGATAGCTTGGCGCGCTCTTGATTCACCAATAAAGCTCCAAAAGCATTATTGCTAACATGGCCAAAACTAAGACCGAATTGCAGAGGTAAGTATCAAGAATCTAACTTGCTGCAATTCTTGCACAGCTATGGAATCCAGTCTTATCTGCTCCCATTGGGAACTTAGTCATTTTGAACGGTCACTATCAAACCGAAGCCGATGCACTGAATAAATACGCTCAGATAATCTTTAAGCTGGGAGCTAAACTATTTTTAACTACAATGAGAAGTCTACCATTCGTGCAAATTGTAGTAATTTAGGAAACTTTTTGACAAAGACACTTGATTTTTCCAGGAAGTGGATAGAAACCTGTGAAATCCCGAAATGCTCCACGGAAATAATCAGTTACGTTTCGGAATTTTTTTACTATGAATAATTCTTTATCTCTATGTTTTAAGAAACTCAGCAAACCATAACTAACAAAGAAATGATAAAGCAAAAGTAATGTTATGATTCTTCCTTTTTTTTATCCCAGTTAAACGATAAATAACACATACTACCTGACCACTGTTGAGATGGAAAGGCAAACACTCGGGTTGAAGACCAAAATGAAGGCATCAATCACTTTGTAGGGATACCAGTTCACGCATTGCCCTCTAAATCAAGCAGAGGCACTCGGAAATGAACGAATTACGTGCATCAAATTTTCTTTTCCCCCTCATTCAGATAGAATCGTCTAACTTGGCCACTTGCCATAGCCGTGTCAAACGAAATCAGATAGTAACATTTAAAATATTACTTTAAAAATCAATATTACTTCAGTGTTATATACAATGTTATTAAAACTGTGATAAGGATTTACTCTGCAAAACAGGAATTAATGGTTTAAAAATTGTTAAATGTTTGCCCTTTTGTTCACAGGCATACAGAAACTACGTGTCCAGACATGGTGATGAGCCCAGTTTACCGGGAATCACATATTCCAATGTGCAAGTGTTTTTTCTTCAGTATGCTCAGGTATGAACTAAAGTGATCCTTAAAGATTTTATGCAAATTGTGGAATATATTTGTGTTCGAATGTCGCAGCGGATATATTTAAATACAAATTTGAGGGCTCGGAAAATACAGAACTTATTTCTTTTAAACATACGCAATGGATTTCTAATTGACATAATTGCTGAATTTTTGTACCATGGGGAAAAAAATCATCGAAACAAAAGCGAAAGATTTCTTTCATCAGTTTCTTAAGGTAGGCAAATGCCCTAATTTTCGAAAAAAATGATTATGAGATTTTGAGAAATTTAGAGAACCATAGTGTTCTTATTTTTAAATCCTTAATTGTTTTTTTAAATCGATGAATTATTGAGAATACTATAAAAATTAACTAAACTTTAAGATACTGCTTATAACTGAAATTTGCTTTTAGTTTCTTAATTTTCTCATAACCACGTTTTGAAAGTATTTACGCCAACAGCTCTAGCGAAAAAAGTATTCACTCTAAAGAGTTGTAACTTCGCAAAAATGGTAATTGAACGTATTACTGTGAAATAAACTACGAAATGTTAATGTACATCCAATACGTGATTTCGAAATAATGATCAATTAAACTTAAGCATGGTTTTTGGGGGAATTTTTCAAACATTTACCCATAAAACGTGTTTTTAGTTAATTATTTCCAAATTGGAGTTTCATATCATTCTCTGGTGTCTAACGAAGAGTTTTAAGTTTTAAAAATTATGAAACAAAAAATTTTAAACATTATGAAAAACAACACAAGAAAAACTACACACACACACGCACAAAAAGTTTTAAAAATTATGAAAAAGGGAATGCACTGGAAGCGTTAAAATAGTAGCAGTTCTTTGCTAAAAAATATGGCTTTTTTATTAAAAGAACCTAAAGAATTTTTTTTCTACAAATAAGCTGTCAAAATGTGTTATTTATGTCAAGTTTAATAATCGCATAAATTTCAGAAAGTGCAATGAATAGTGAAGAAAAAAATATTTAGGGTGGTGTTCGCCTACCTAAAAAAATATCAGTACAGTTTGAGTTTTACTTAAACGCATTTTAATCATTTACTAGGATTTCGTTAAACTTTTTCCAGGAACAGTGCTAACGTGTTTCAAACGTTTTGTTAAGCGATTTGTTGACTGTAAAATTAAGAATGTTTATAAACTTAAAACAAGGCAAACATCTTCCCAAATGGATTCCATTTTGGTCATGCGCAAAGGTTTTTTTTTTTTTTGAGCAATCACGATTGCTTATTGTTCTCATTTGACTGTTTTGATGTCCTATCTTTTTATTTTCCCAGCGCCACCCTCCGCACCCTGTCACCGTCGACCGGGTCCTTACGATGCTGCTCCTATAGCGAAAGCCGTCTCCAGGTTGCATCCATGTCCTACACACACGCGCATACATACACAATTACACACACACGCACGCACACACACACACACACAACTACCCACACATTCATGCCTGCACACTGACACAAACACATATGCCTACACACACATACACATACCCCCCCCCCCCCCACACACACATACACACATTCATATACACAACTACCCACACACTTATGCCAGCACACAGACAAACACACATGCCTACACACACATACACATACCACTACACACAAACACACATACCCCCACACACAAACACACACGCCTACATGCACACAGTTGTGATTGCGAAAAACATAATTTGAATTCAAGATGTCAAAATTCAAATTAATTTTTCTTTCTTTTTTTTTTTTTTTTTTTTGTCTTCTTGACGTCCCGCTCGCGAATTTAGAAACACGACCGCGTACGCAGGTCGTACAGATGGCGCTACGATCGCATTTCATTTGGCGCGGTTCGACTCCTCGCGTAAATGCGCCAAGGAAGCGATCGCTTTTGAGGTACTGGCGCTTGCGCAATTATTATGGTGTCTGTTTATTTACCTTTGTTGCTGGTATTTCGTTGATTTTGTGAAATGAATGGGTGTGGGGTCCAAATCGGTTGTTTTGCTACAAACTTTGATGTTTTTTAACCTACGAACAAAACTTTATTGACATTGTATTTCTGAAATATTCTTTTGTGAATTTATTCTTTGCATCTGAAAGTTCTGTGTTGGACTGCCGCACAGTGGGGCAAGTGTACGGAGAACTTGGACATTTCAGTAAAACCAAATTTACTTAAAAATGTGATAATATTTTGTTATTTAAAATGTAAAGATAATCAAATACTAAGTCATTAGTGCAAAATAAAACATTTAATTAACATTTAAAAACTATTTTTAAAGAAATATGTAACAGTATTTTAGCCAATTTCCATTCCATCATCTTCAAGCAAATTCTTCACTTGTTGTGACATTTCGTGGTGCAAACAGCAAATCTTTGGACGCAAATTTGAGATAAGAGGATCAGAATTGATTAATAAATTATTAAAAACGTCTCTATTGTTATCTATTCTGGACGTTTTCCTTGAATGCAATTTCCTATACGATCGAAAATACTTATGGTTTGCCTCTTGAGCGTCTTCGGAGAGTTGACCGATTGGTACTATAGCATACTTAGCTATTTCGGGTCCGTGTATAAGTAATTTATGCACTGTAACGGGCATAAAATACCAACCATATAAATTCACATACATCTGAGCTGTCTCTTTCGTATATATTTCACATTTTTTAAATTTCATCGTGAATCCAGATGAAATAACTTGCAAAATCGTTGAAAATCGTTTTATCATGTCAAGATTTATTCCGGTTATGGAAGCTGATAATTCTGCATTCGCAAAGAACTTTCGTGACGTATTTCCGACGTTGGATGTTCCATGGCCTTGTTTTACATAATCTACCATCAACCCCAGCTTAGATTTAAAGTCGTTTTGTATTCTTGCCTTTCTTTATTGTAACAATTCTTTGTGGACAGGTGACTTCGCACTCCACTCCTTGAAGTCAAGCCTATAAGCAATGTGTATGAGGCATTCAAAACAACGTATCCAACAATGCAGAGGTGATAAACCAAAACGAAAATGGTCTTCGTTAATTTCTTTTTTGTTCACCACACTTAAATTATTCATTTCTTTAGGTAACGCGTCGCAAATATAACAACGCATCGAGGAAGTAGTTTCCGTTAAGTAGTTGCAAATTTTGCCATCCACCATAGTTAAATGCAATTCATAATTTATGGTAATAACATGATCTTGATCTACGAGTATGTATGGCTGAAGGGTATCTATTTGCGATTGCACTTTTTCTACGAAATTAGTCGCTGTTTCTTTCGTTTCCTTTGCAAATTCGAAACTTATTGGTCGACAAAATCTAGTAGAAGGCTTTTCATTGATCCAAACCACCGTATCTTCATCTTTCTTGCTAATTTTAAGGGGGACTACACTAATAATAAATACCGTTGAGTCATCTATTTCAGTGCTAGAAGATTGTTGTACTGCGACTGGTTGGAAGCACCGTCACATCCCCATTTTAATATCATAGTGAGGTTCTGAAGGGAGCTTTTTTCAATTTTATCAGATAACAATTTTATGAATCGGGAAGAAGTATGATCTAATAAATTTTGTAAACCTACGTTAACTCCGAAATCTGTATCTTTTTCATTATCAGGATAGCACTCTTTTTTAGTAATTTGAATTTTTTTATAACTCAGATAAATGTTCCTGTCCAAATCTTTTGCATTTTTTCTGAGAGCATCATATTGAAACCTCGTAAGTTTAGCAGTTGCATACATGGCTAACATTTTTTCATTGTAGCCAGGAATATTATTAGGTTCAGAGAGATTTTCACAAAATTCTTTTATTATTTTAATATGCTCGGGATGGTTTTGGATAAAATTAAAAGTATATACTGCCTCGTCGTCAGACCTGAGCTTTTTGTTTAAGACAAAATTAAACATTTCGTCAGAACAGTTTCTTAAATGTTCAGTTTTTCTGCGTTTTTGTCGATCGGACAAATGTTTAAACGATTTCGAGCGTAATGGAGGAGAAATACCTGTTGATGAACAAGGCACAAGTTCATAAATGAATTCTTCCAAAAAATACAAATCCATATTCAGCCACTGTTCATTTTTCCTGAGAAATGGTTCCAAAGTTCTATTTGACGAAGACCACTTCGTTGATAAATAATTGCACCATTTTCTCAATTTATCTCTTAATGTCGTCTTTGTCGTATTTGTAATCTCAGAACCAAGAGTGTCAATCCATTTTTCTAGAGCCAGGTCGTAAACAGTAAAAGGAATAGAATTTGTCTTTAAAAAAATAAAAAGGTCACGGTTGGTTTTGAAACTCATCTTTCACCAGCAAGTCTATGGGGTCAAGCACCGATATCATTCAAGTTTGCTTACCAAAGCGAGCGTACACTAGAATTCGTATACACTAGAGCCATTGTGGAATTACATTGTTAAGTACAAAACTTTAGACTGCACAAAAAACGTATTTATAGATCACCGAATAGCAATAATTGATAAGCGAAATCTTTAGAACATAAACAACAATTCTAACTAATGCCAAGACCTATTTAGAAAATATCATTAAATGAACCATGAGCAGACGATAGATTAAAAATTAAAGTTAAATTCACTTTTCATCACAATGTTCTATTTTTTTCCGTTTATGGCTGTTTAATAACAGGCGATACTTTAAATTATTTTTTAATGACTTTTTACAACTTGGCATACACGAAAAAAAATCCGAAGCGTCACTGATTACTTTCGGATATTGGATAGCTGAACTCGGGGATTCTAAAGATGATACTTCAGAATAAAAGATGAAATTTTTAGGCATGATAATTCCTTCAGAATTTATTTTGGATAAATCTGCTGAAGTATTAAATGGATATTTAAATTAAAAAGTGTTTACTTTTGTTTATTAGACAACTTGCTGGACTAAAATCGAAAGTAAATAGCTTTTAATGCTCTAAAAAGTAAATAGCTTGCTGTAAGTTCTCCTAATAGAGAATGTAATAAAAGAAATCAGATGTTTATTAAGGACAAACGTTTGCTTTTTGAAGAAAACACTTTTCTTGATGTACATGTATAATATTTTGATCTTTTCAAAATATGCCTGCTCCTTATTTTCATTTTTACTCATTTTGTGATGTGTTTGTTATTGTGTACATACAATTTATGAGAAGTATTTTTGGAAGATTATTGTGTCTTTCTCGTCTGCTGTCACTTATAACTCAAAATAGTGCCAATTTTTGTAGTCCCCGAAATAAGCAAACGAAACCATGCTTTTAAGCATCTCATATGATTTTGTCCCACAGTCGACAAATGACACAATGAAACTGATTCCTCGAAGTATTTAATTGAAATAATTTGCAATAAAAAGTAAACAAACTGAAAACTGTAAACATGTTTACTTGATTAAAGTGAAAAAACCAACGGAAATAATACGTTTCGTGCAACGTTCATTTCGTATTCGTTTCGTCGTCCTCGTAGTAAAATATTTACTTATCTTTAATTTTCAATATCTTTTGAATAGGCAGGTTTAGGCAAAAACTGAAACCGGATTATGAAAGCTAAAACTCTCTACAATGCTTGGGATATAATAGTTTTGTTAGCGTTTGTTAGCGATTTTCGTAATTCAAAAATACATTCAAAATACTTTGAAAATTATCTCCAAAATTTTCGTATTTTCTAAGAAACGTTTTTGGGTGTTTTTCTTATTTATAAGAAGTGCATAAAGCCCAGCACATCACACTATTAAATTTGAACAGTTCTTAAACAAGTTATCTACTGTTTACTAAATTGTCTTCTAACGAAGTAGCTAGTTAATTCTTCGAATTCAAGGTATTATCTTCGGGTAATAATGTTAAAAACTAGTAAGATTAGTGGGAATATGTTCTTAGTTTATCAATACAACAATAAAAATGCAAAACTAAATGGTTTAATTTTCCGCCCAATGTCCAAAATTAACATTAGGCTGCCCCACTGTGTGCCGTTGAGATGAAAATTAAGAATGTTTCGATTTGTTCAACTGAACATTACAAAACATTAGAAATTAATTCTTTAAAACCACGTTTGAATGGATGTGGTGTCAAAATAAGTTATTTTGCAACAAACATTTGCTTTTTTTTAACCTGCGGACATATCTTTATTGACATTGTAATATTCTTTTGGGAATTTCTTCTTTGCATCTGAAAGTTCTGGGTTGGATTGCCGTTGTGATGAAAATCAAGAATGTTTCAGTTTTTAAACTGCAAATTGCTTAACATTAGAAATTGATTCTTCAAAACCACGTTTTAAACTGCATGTATGCAATACATAATTATTTGCAGATACTTCATTAATTTAATTGCTGATTTTTTCTTGGTTTATCAAAAGTAGTGATTTTATTCGTTTAAAGTGTCAGCTGAAAGCTAAATTTTCAGCAATTAAAGTATATTTGAGGTGTCAACAGAAAAAAAGAAAAGATTAATCTAGTTTGTAGACATAGTTCATTAGTATTTAAAGGTACTCAACTGGTTATGTATATCGTATACATTTCAGCAACAGCCTCAAATGATTGAATTAAAATCCTTAGTTGTATTTTTAACTGCTTTCTTCTTTTACTGTGTTTTTGTGTGTGTATTTTTTAAGTGAAGTCAAATCTCCATAACTCGAAGTCTCAGGGGACCGGTAGAAAGCTTCGTGTTATAAGAGGTAGCTCAAGTTAACAGAGGTTCCTACAGTATTCTCAAGAGTTTGGGGCCCAGTGAAAAGTTTGAGGTGAAGGTATATTCAGGGGTTCCCACCCCCTAAGAGCAAGGGCGCACTCCCCCTAAATATCGGAAAGACCCCTCAAAACAGCCCCCACTCACTAAAAATTTTAATGTCGCACTCTGCGTCATGAACCACCCCCCACCCTCCGCCCTAGGTAGGCACCCCTGGTATATTCGAGTTATAACTCTGTGAGTTATCGAGACTCGACTGTGAGTAACTTTGATAGGACAATGACCAAACATAGTGACAGTAAATAAAATGAAAATCGTCACCAAGGTTAGAAATGGGCCTGTTAGAATATCATACAGTCTCGATTACTCGAATCTTATTACTCGAATATTCTTTTATCTCGAAGTTTTGAATGAAGTGTGAAGTGAAAAAGGGGGCGCTTGAAACGAGCGCGAGCACTGAGAACACTGCACAATGAAAAGCATGTTGCAAGGACAAATGTTTCAAGGGAGGGTTGATTGATTTCATTACGTATCCTTTACTACACATCTTTGTAATCTCCCTTCAGTTAGCATCGAAGATTGCCTAAAAAGGCCTTTTTTGAACTTCAATATTAAAAATTTACCATTGGGGATGTACCCCTCCCTTATATTTTTCTGTGGTATGCTGGGACAGGCTGAAAGTTGTAGAGGGTGCTTTGCTGGGTAGTCGAAGAAATATACTGAGAAGCTGTCTGCATCGAGATTTTACAAAGCACCTAGGGCTATAATACTGCTAAAGAAATGCAGAACATGTTGTTTAAGCTGATGCAGATTGCACTCTATTGAAAAGTAATGAGTTGTTTATTCAAAAGTACAGCATGCTCTATGAATCCACAGCAACAAAAAGCCTTCGTGTTTTAACTGTCCTATACAATGTCGCCCCCTACCTCTTTCATATGGCATATCTGGACTGTGATGCTGTTATATATGCACTTCTGACCCTTTTCAAAACTTTTCCATATTTTTTGATCACCTTGTATGTCGCATATCTTGTATCGTAACTTTACACCTCAGAGCCTGACTAACATGAGCCCAAAATTTGCAATCTTCACTTTATTACTGCATTGAATGTAAAATATCATTCCGTGTCAACATATGAGATCCTTATTCTATGAAAGATATTCCTACACAAATATTTAGCTGCGTTAAAAGAGCGCAAGTCCCATCCTTTCTATGCCTCAGACGTTTTCGACAAGACGTTCTCAGACAAACGTTTTCGCTCTCTCCTGAAAAGTGACGAAAATGGACTAACTCTAGTCTGGCTCAGAGGTATAGGTATTATAACCCTAAATTTGATTTGTTCGCATCAATACATAAATATCAAAACATTTTATTATTTTAGCATAAGCAGAACAGGTCACCAAATTAATTTTGTGTTCATTGTCTTTGGAAATCATAGTCGAGGGTGTACACACACACAAATATCATTAGCAGTTAACTCTGAGCAAAATTAGCAAGTTGTTTCTTGCATCCTACGATATTAGGATCCCATTCTTTCCTTCTGTGCATCTGAGATGAAACAGTCCTTTTTTTAACTTCTCTACTCTCAAATAATAGATATCAATTAGAAACCTACTGCAAGTAGAATTTACACTTAAAACAAAATATTGCTTTTATCTCATACAAAATGGTTCTAAGAGAGGAAATTAAAATAACTGACTTAGAATGTATTAAAAATGAAGTGATTATTTAATTAGAGGGAGAAATGTGTTGTTTAATTTGTAGGCTAGTTTTATAATTCCATTGAATTTTTAATTGAAATCCGTGTAATAATTGCACATAAAAGATTTAAATGCTGCACATATTTTCCATGATTATTAAAAAGTGCTTTTAGTAAATGTTAATTATGGTTTAGAAAGTTCTTCTTACCTTGCTTGCCTTTCGTATCTAATATATTTGTTTACGTTTTAAGTCATGACACATGTGTATTTTTGTTTCTAATATTATCTGTAGTTCTAAAAGGGAAAAAAAATGTTTGAAAAATGTTCTTTTCGGTGCACAAGATAGTGTTTTGCAAAATTATTAAAAACGATAAATAAATAATTGTATTACTACATGCTTTTATTTAAAAAAAAAATAATAATACAAAGCGCTATGGCTTTTTGCATTAGCTCTATTAAAATTAATTTTTTGAGTTAGATTACGATTTCTTTCGGCTTTATATTGTGCTTTGCACTTAAAGGTCTCCCTGCGGGGATTCTGTTTGACCTTTTTGGCATTCCACTTCGTCTTGAAATAGATGTCGGTTGAAGTTTTATTTTTCTACCTTTCCGTCTGGGTGGAAAAATTTTACTTATTAAATTTAATTTTTGATTCAATTATGTGCCCGTTTTGATATTTTTTACATAGTCAACTTTGTTAATTTTGTTTTGTCAATATTTTCATATGACACTAGTCTTTTTATTTCGTCTACAAATAACTGCTTATCTTCAGCTGAGGCATTAATAATTTGAGAACTAGTAGAGGGAGCCTGCATTTCGTTTTTGATATCTTGATGGTCAAAAGTGTCACTGATTTCATTGACTTCATTGTCTAATATGACATTTTCAAGTTCCATCTCAGAGAGGATGTTTCAGTTAAGCGAAGAAAAAAAATAGGGGCTGGTTATTTGGGACCTAAAGCAATTTTAGCTAATTCATGCCTACCTATATAATTCAGTTTGGTATTATTAGGCAATATAAGTCCATTTTTATCTTGCAGCAAACATTCGCAAATGATGTCATTAGTAAAATAGAAATAATTAGGAAAAAATTAAGAATTTAAGCGGCAATCGCGACTTGCGCTTGTGGCTCGAAGGTTGGCGATGAATCCCTTCCCGAAAGTTTCTCCTCGCCAATCGATCGTAGCGCCATCTGTGCGACCTGCGTACGCGGTTGTGTTTCTAAATTCGCGTCCCGCTCTCCTTGTTGGTGCTCCAGTAAGGACGTCGCTTTGGAAGTACACAGCTATCAAATTTCATGAAAAAGCAAAATTTTATTATAATATGAATTCCAAACAGTAAAAACAGCAGTATGGATGGAATTTTAAAGAGCAATTTATTAAAGGTCATGCGAAAACACTTTATTAGGTTAAAATTGCTGTGTAATTGTCGTGTCCGGAGTTCCATAAGCACTACGAAAATATTGGATGTCATTGCCTCCAAAGGTTGTACTTCTTTATGAATTACGCAAGGACAGCACAAGAAAGATTTACAGCACATAGAGATTAACTAACACCCAGAGCACTGGGGGAAATCATCGACATCTGGCACATGAAGTGAAGCTCATACGACCGAGCCACGGAGGCCTCTAACGGTACTGCAGTCTATGTACCGGGTGATCCAAAAGTAAAGACCAACTTTAAAAATGAATAGTTCGAAAACGAATGAAGATAAAAAGATGCGGTGTGCAATGCAATACTGTACGAATCCGAATAAAGTCGGGTTTTGTATGGCAACGAATCTAAAATAGTTCTGTTTTCGACCAACTTAACAGATGGAGCAGTTCCTTTTATTTCTCCATAATTCTTATCATACAGTTTAACTAAACGGGTTTTCTCAATTATGGACTGCATTTCGATGCATATTAGCTTCGACTACCATTACCCGCTTCCATTGCTCCATTTTATACCGTTTGTTGCTTTGCATGATCCTAGATCAGAAATTCGACAGCGCCATTTGTTGGTCAGCAGCTGAACTATTTTTGTTCAATGAGCATCACAAAATGCTATAAATGAAAAAGTAACAATTACTTTGATCACCTCCGCCATTGGGTAAGTGACAGCCAATAAAAAGTCTTGTATTTCGTCAAGTTTTAAATACACTTCATATTTGAGACTGTAGCACCATAATTCAGAAGAAGAGATTTATTTAAGTGATTTATATAACATTCATTCCTTCAATTACTTTAAATTGAATGATGATCTAAAATAATATTTTTAATCTGTAGCTTTTTTTATTTGTAGATTTGGTGTGAAATTTTAAGCAAAGAAGCCAATGAAAGATACATAAAAGACAACCACAGTCCTGGAAAATACAGGTAGCAATTGCTCTTTTTACTTATTTTAGCTCATCCCGTAAATAATTACATACTAAAAGAAAATGGCGAAATTCGGCAAAATGTTTCGGGGCAACGTTACGGGATTTCATGGGTATGCACAAGGTTGCCTGTGAAAAACAAGTATTTTTGCGGAAAAGTTTCTGAATCACTACAAGTTTCATGAACTCAGACTCTCAATTGTAAAAAACATTTTTTACTATCACTGCGAATATGTGCTTAGCTTCTTTAGAAGTCGTTTGGCAATCAGCTGAGCTACGAACCTTTCAGATTTACCGAGTTCCAAACGACTGAGAAATGCGGTCTCTGAATATTGTAGCTTTCCAAGAATTGCAAGTAAATAAGTCATTCAGTATTTTCTTGCAATTCTGCCGTAGCTTCGGATATATTTGCTTTAGGATTTTTCTGCTAAGACATAAAGGGTTGTTATTATAATAGCTGTTATTATAATCATTTCCGATTTATCTTGATAGTTTCTGGATTTAATCTAGGAACGTGACTGACTTTAATAGGAAAGGTTTCTGAATTATTCAGAAAAATTCGAGATCAATTTCAGGAAAGTTACAGACTTTTAGCAGGAAAATTTCTTGCTTTTTGCCAGATACGTTACGGACAGAAATTAGTCACACTAGTTTCCCATTATTTTTCTGGACCATTCCTGACCTTTTTACAATGTTTCCAACAATAAATCTTCTCAATAAATTGGAATAAAAATACTTTCGAATATAATATTAACACGACTTACAATTATGTAAGAAAAACATAGGAATTTTACTATTCATTTATCACTTTAATTGAAACTCAAAGAAAACGAGTTTAATAATGTTACTTCTTACATATTTTTTGCCTTGAGACTTATGTTTTTTTATCTTGTTATTTAAAAAAAAACAATTCTGTTTCAAAAACAAAATCACTTTGAACTTTCATCTGCACTGTAAAAAATGTTGTGTAACCTTACTCCATAAAATCGGTGGCAGCTTAGCTGCCTCCAATTTTTTGGAGTAACTTAACTGATATAACTGGTGTAAAGTTACACACCGCGCGTGGAAGGTTACACCAGAATTTTCCAGTGCACCTTTAAGGGAAATTCGGTAGGTTTAATGTAATTGAACAAAACCTTCCTGAGTTATTAAGATTCAGAAGCACCAGTGCACCCATGGTCAAAGCTGCAGCTATCCAGAGGCTTATTTGCTCTCTTTGCGAGCATAGTTGACCTGGATGACTTGTAATTGAACTTAAAGTCGATATACTAATGAAACACGCTCGGTCGATCTTTAGACCGGTAGCTAAAAATATTTTCCACAACAATGAAAAGTCTGCATTCGTGCAACTTGTAGCAATTCAGGAAACTTTTTGCAAAGATACTTGATTGGTCGTAAAGCAACAGTTATTACCGCTTGGCCACAAAGGTCGGTTTTCGTTTCTCTAAAAAGAGTTTACCAGCTCTGCTGCTAATCTCTACGCGTGCACTTTGAATTCCATTGACTGCTGGGTGGAACCATAATGCAAAGTTGCTGCAACAATTTGAGTTTTAAAACAATGATACTACATATTCCAGAATTCATGTAACGTTACACCCATTAATACTGGTAACCTTGCACAAATTTTTGCAGAGTAGCAAAGCAACTCAAAACTAACAAAAATCAGTTGCCATACATTCTAAACTCATAATTGAAGTATTTCGCTTTAAAACCTGCATTATCGAATATTTCTCTAATTTTAACTATAAATTCTTGTTCTTTTATGGATTATCTCATTTGTCACCAAGCATCGGCCAAAAACTCTGTATCCATATCTGCTTCTGGTGATAAGATTATGTGTGTTTGACTGGAGTAGTCTGAATCAGACACATATTTTGGCATATGTTTCACTTTACGAAACTGAACTTCTTTCACGGGAAAGATTAACTAGATGTAAACAAAGAATTGCTCCATTTGGCGACCTCTATCACGTGCTTGGCTTAGCCAGCCATAAATTGGTGCCAAGCAAAATGCGAATCCTATTGGTTAACTCTTTTTAATTGAAAAGAAAATCCTCAAAAGTGGCATAGCAGCAAACAGTCTGGAAACCTTTTTTGTTTTCTTTCGGTATACGTATCACTTGAAAAGAATGTAGGTAAAAAGAAAATGCATCCAAAAACCTCACATAAACTGCCAATTTCCGCCTTCGTAATTTCATTTCATAATATTGTGAATTAATGCAACTTGAGCCTTTTATAATTTCCGTACTGTTCTGAAAGTAAAATAGTACGTGAAGAATCGCCCTCTTGCAGTTTAAAAGTTGTTGAAAAAAGTTCCCTCTAGTAAATGATGCGTATTTACATCCAAAACTTAGTTCTTGTTCTAACAAAAGTATTTTGAGAGCCCTATAGTTTTCAAAACATATTTGGGTGAATCTACCGTCACACGTTTTTTCTCACGTTTTTATTCATACATACAAATTACTCATGGCTGAGAGTTAAAATATGGTGCCCTGGTGAAAGCATTTATTTGTGATTTGGTAAATAAAAACAGTTATCAAATTTTCATTTTCAATTACTATTTTTAAGTGAAGTTTTTACTTGTAACATATATGAAGCACTTGTGTATCTCAGAACCAGAAGGACGTAAGTCACATTATGTTAACCCTAGTAAAAAGTTGAAAAGGATTTTTCTTTTTAAGAATTAAGTTCACGTAGCTCGATACGGAATAGGCTGCTACCGGTCATTATACAAAAAAACGTAGGTTTTTGAAGTTGAAATTCATGAAAAAAAAAATCTTCAATTTTCTTAAAAGTTACTTTACAATTGTTCCTTTTAGGCACCTTTTTACTCTCACATAGTTAGTCACATTCTTTATTGGTTATTTTGTAACTTTCTTTTGTAGTTAAAATTTTGGATGTGAACGGAGCGTAATGGATAGTAAATATATATTTTAAATGTTATTTTTAAACTTTTCTTTTTAAATAAACATTGCATCTGGTATGAGGAACACGATTTGAACTGATTAAAATGTACACATCTTTCCTAAAATGGATTTTTAAAGAAAGTTGTATGCTCTATTTCTCTTTGTATATCTTCCATTACATCTATACTGTAACGGAGGATACAGAAGCGGAGGATACAAATACTTATGTTTTGCTATGATCATTGTGTTGATTTAGGGTTAACACAACATGTTATTTAGAATTTACTTTTAAAAAAAGGGATTCAATTTTAACTATAAAAATTTTTTTGTACACAAACAATTCTTTCCTTTTTAACTCAAGAACGGAGGATACACAAAAATAAGGACCTATTTGACTTCAAAGAGAATAATGCTAAAATTCTTTCACACTAAGTTCTTTAGCATCACTATGAAGACCCAGAGTTGAAAAGGGCTAACTTGTGATTCTAAACCTCTGTAATGAGTTGCCAGTACTGCCGCCTATAGGAAACTATATTACTTAATTAAATCCTGAACGGAGGATACAAGAAATACTGTGACAGCGATTCAAAAGATTATGAATGCTATATATTTTTTAATTTTACAACATAATTCTTTTAACCTATTAAAAAAACAGCGAATGATTTAAATTTCCCTTTTTTTTTTTTTTTTTTGAGTAAATAAATAAAAAAGTACATGGGAAGAAATGTGTTGAGCCATGTAACGGATGCATAAAAGTTTCCAACCGTTCAGTGAAAAAAACATTTAAAACGTTTTATAACATCATTAATTTGTATTGATCATTTTCAAAATTTGTTATACTTTTCTAAATATCATAAAAAATTGCTTCAAAATAAATATTTTTGAAACAAACCACCCTGGATCTAAAAAAGCACGTTTTCTGTAGAATGACCCCTACATAGAATGCACTAATAAATGGAAAATTGCATTTTTTTTTACTTACGTCAGTCTGACTCTGAGGTACAAACTTTGATCTTCAGTTTTAGGCCTCTTACATACGTGGCAGTTAGTTGAATCAACTTTTCGAAAAAGTTGCCTATCAAATAGTTGACTAGCATTTTTTGTTGTCTCCACCCGTGACAACTTAGTTGCATTAATTTTTTCTTCTGATAAGTCGAATTTATTCGAACATCTGCTACGCAACGCTGTTAAAACAGAAGTGAGTTGACTCCACCCGTGTGTAGAGCGAACTCTTGGCGATGTCCCAAAAAACTTGAATCAACTAAAATGTTGGTTCAACTCTTCGGGATGAGAATGGTAGCGGCACACGTGCCTGGCATTTCTGCCGAGTTTATAGTCGTGTTACGGATGCCTTCATTTCTCTACTCGGTTACGCATCTTGATAACTGCTAGTATGATTATTGATTCAACTAAAGAGGCCTTCCATCAGGAAGACAGTAAATTTCTCAATTCTAGAAAAATATTTTCGGAATCTATTATTGCAATTTTTCAACGTATATTTTTGTTTCCTACTAGTTACAGTATAACTTCAATTTAACGATACCCGATTTAACGATTTCCTTAATTTAATGATACATTTCACTGGTCCGGATTTAACTGCTTTGAAGATATATGCTCCTCGATTTAACGCTGACGCCTTCAAAAACC
Source organism: Uloborus diversus (assembly GCF_026930045.1). Taxonomy (NCBI): domain Eukaryota; kingdom Metazoa; phylum Arthropoda; class Arachnida; order Araneae; family Uloboridae; genus Uloborus; species Uloborus diversus. The sequence continues at coordinate 51,445,288 of NC_072738.1, read as the reverse complement.
TCGATTAACGATATCCCTGATTTAACGATAACTTTTTCCAGTCCCTTGACAATCGTTAAATTGAGGTTGTACTGTATTTCTTAATGTTAGTTTCAAAACAAAGCACATATTGGGCCGTTCCAAAACAAAGCACATATTGGGCCGTTCCAAAGAAAATCAAACATTTTATCCTGTGCGTGAAGCTCTACATTTTATTTATTGAAAGTTTTATTGTTAAAATACAAAAAGCATATCAAGTGAAGATATTTTATCTTTCAGGGCCAATATTCCATTGATGAACTCGCCAGAATTTTCCTCGGCCTTCAACTGTCCAATCGGAAGCCCAATGAATCCAACAAAGAAATGCAGACTTTGGGGTTAAATTGAATGCACGACAAGTTGACTCACCCCTTTGGCATGTTAGACGACGCTGACAAAAAGAACATTCTCAAACAAAGTTGAACTTTACATTTGTACCTGAGACATGTTGTAGACTGTTATACATAAGGAAAAAATTTACTAAAACAACGAATTCGTTGAGCAAGCAAAAAATGGCGATGAGTTTAAAATAATTTTTCTATGAAGTTCACAGTTTTCTGTAGCTATGCAAACATGCTGCGATAGCTACTTACAGCAATATCGGTTACTGCTTACATGTTCCAAAGAAATGGCACTAATCAGAAGTTTGTTCAGCAATTGGATCGATAGATAGACACTAAGAGAACACATTGTATTCTTTACAAGGACTTTTCTCAACCAAGTTGCTGTTGTAATGATTCAACCCCAATTTGATTATTTTCAACAGCAGCCAGTTCTAAGTAGTTTTTTCGAATGTTGAAAAAAAATAGCTGTGTGATAAAAGGAATTTCAGTAATTCGTTTTCTAATCCTTTTCCGGATATTATTTATTCACAGCAGGGAGCGTATAATATTTTTTTAATGTTCTCTATAAGAGTAAATTCAAAAATATTTAGACTGGAAAATGGAAATACACTGATGTCCATAGCAATTTGCAATACAAAGACGAACAATGGTAGTAACACATGAGAAGTAATTGGGATGGTTCCATTCAAGTTAATTTTCTGTTTGTTACTTTTTTGAATTAATTTTCAGGTTTTCAAGACAAAGAAAATGCACGAAGTATGATTCATTTCGTAGTTCACCCTTTTGTTATAATAATTTATAGTACGTAGAGGGTCAATTAGAAGAAATGGATCAATGTTCGCGCTTTAGGCTGAATTCATTTTTGAAATACATATTTTGTAAGGAAATGCATCGATAAGTCTTTGAATATATACTCAATTAGTGACAAGTCGTCCGGTTTGGAACGGAAAAAATAAATAACACTTCAAGTTCGTTGAAGAAAGTTTGCACTTCGCTTGAGTTCATCGCCCAGTTTAGCGATAAATCGTGTGTGGTTCTGTAAAAGCAATAAAATTACTCGTAACGAGGTTTCTCTGATCAATAGCACACACTGTCCATCGCGCTTTCAATGTTGAAATAGTATGTTACATGTTAATGAACGCTGTACAACACTCCTCTTCAGAAGTCCTCTTCACTATTGTTGACACCCCGCCAAATTACAAAAATCAATTATTTTACACGCTCGTCAGTTGAAAAATGTTAAACAATGAACGATGCTTAACAAATTAAACTTCTTTCGACAACGCTAAACCCTAAAATGGTTTCTCTTATTTATAATAGATTTTGAAGTAGACTCGTCAAAAGGCGAATACCAGCAATCGTGATGTGGACTGAAACTATAGTAAGTACAGCGTAAAGCTCCACAATGCAAATAGAACCACAAATAATAATTAGCAAGTGAAATCTGTCTTTAACAGGCGCGAAATTTTGAACCAAAGTTTCAGAAAATAATTTCTTATATTTCTGATTGCAATGGACGATACTGCTGTTTCAATCTCCAAGCAACCATCAGCTAAATATACTGACAGATCCTGTTCATGTGTCAATTTATTTTAACGTTAAACAAATGTTCCATAATGTGCTGCATAATCCATAAACGACTTCAATGGAAAATTCTTACATAGTAGTAGATCTTCCTTATCCGATATTGCTACAGTTCTTTCTGTCTTGACATACCTCTAAAACTTAATGTTCTAACATAGTTATTGGTAGACGAATTCCCCGCAATTATGTGTAGAACCTTCTTCCGTCCAATCTGTCCACCCAGGTGTAGCTATATTGGCGTTTCGACCAAGTCCTGTAACGATTTTGGGTAACAAAAATGTTTGTGTCAAACTGCCGTATTCTTAAACAGTCAAGTACCGTAGAATGGGGTGGCATTTGGGACAGCAGGGGTGAAACTGTGCCAAGAAGAATGTGTATAACAATAAATGATCGGAAGCTGTTTTTATAACAGATGGCAGGTTTGAAATGTACTGTACTCTATTTTACCATTCTCGTAACTTAAGCTATTTGATTTGAATTGGTATTGGTACAAAGTTTGTATCAGTAGAGGTTAGATTGGACCACATCATATGTACCAATATTAATATAAATACGTTAGATTAAGTTACGCGAATGATAAAGAAGAGTGGAGCACAGTTTGAACCTTTGATCTGTTATAAAAATAGCATCGTTTCACTTATATAGTTATAACGTAATCCATTTGGCACAATCTCACGCCCGCTGCCACAAACTCACCCCCATCTAAGGGTAATGAATTTATTGTAAGAGCTCACAAAAAGGTAAATTGCAATTTTCATGTAACTTAGTCTTAACGATTTTCATACAGTTTAACATCATTAATTTTTAACCATTGGTTCTGCCAAAGTGAAAAACATAGTGCATAATCAATGTATAAGGCTTAGATTTGATATTATTTGCGAAACCCGATGTAGTTTTTATAATTTAGTACTTCTTGCATTCAGAAACTAACTTACGAGGTTTAAAGGATTCGGTGTGCCTTCTCGGTGAGCAATTTTTGTGAGCAATTGTGTATTAAAAAGGAATACAGATGAGGCAGTGAGAAGCAAAGGGATGTAAGTGGCAAAATTAAAAATTTGGAGATAACCAGAACAAATGGTAGGTGAACCCCTCCTCTGTCTTGGAGCAAGAGATGGTACTAGTAGCCTTGGCAGGTGCTGCTGTACAGCATGATTTAGAAAACAATGTCAATGAAAGTCTACCTAGAACGTTATCTTTAAACGCGTTTTACTTGAAACTTGAAAAAGTTCACTTACATCCCTTTGCTTCTCACTGCCTCAAATATGGTTCTAACTCATAACTACATTTAAATCTGACTTCTTAACGTTAAAAAAAAAAAAACTTTGAAATGGCGTTGTAAAAAAAAAAAAAAGATTTTATTTGTCCGAGAACTTTACTTATTTTACAAGAATTTATAAACGTTTACAAGAGATATTAAGCTTATAAATCTGCTCCAAAATATGTATTTTAACTACAATAAAATTAAACATGAGTTGTAAAGAGACTGAAAGAAAACTCAAGCTTCCAATGAACTGAATAAACAGTATACCAAGCGTAACAAAAATGTGATGCTTCTGTACTTCAAGTTAAAACATCCTGAATGAAAGTGAAATACAGAATTCACACCAATCAGGTTTCCTTGACTTACTCTATTTTTGTTTTCCTAAGTAATTTTCGAAAACAAAAAGTTCTGAATAAAATTTAAACTCAAACACTATTTTACTCCCTTAAATAATGGACAAACTTCTTCCAAACACCAAAAGGTTGTCGGTAACACAAAGAAAAGGCCGAGGTATTGTGTGTCACAAAAACTTGTGTCATTCTTGCAAATGCAATAATATGTGAAATAAAATCTAATACACTTCTTCTTTTCCAGTTTCTTTTCTTATTTTTTAACACAAAGATCTATCTATATTATAACTCCTGAAAGGAACATACTGTAAAAAATTTGGTGTAACCTTGCTCCAAAAAATCGTTAACAACTTAGCTGCCTCCACTCCTCTGGAGTCACTTAACTGATATAATTAGCATAAAGTTACACATCGCTTGTGGAAGGATACACCATGATAATTTATTTATAGCGTAACGTCTCAGTAATATAAGCGTAAGGTTACACCAGAATTTTTGGGTGCACCTACTCTCTGCTCTTTCTAGGGAAATTCGGTAGGTTTAATGTAATTGATCAGAACCTTCCTCAGTTACAAAGAAAGCAATGCAACAAAATCAAAAGCTTAAACAAGAATTGACTGCAATTCTGCCGCTATGCAAGGACTTACTGGCTCTTCTTGAGCGCTGTCAACCTGGACGAACCCAGCTATGCAGACTTATTAAATCTTCTTGAGAGTTTAGCCAACCTACGACTCCTATACAAGGGGAGCTGATTTATCCGGCATTGGGTTCCACAAGCGTCGGGCGAAAAAATTAGTATTTGTACAAAAAACTCATTGCAGAAAACTGGTGACTAAGCTTTATAAGTGTTGCCTCATTATAAGTGTTGATGATGTTTGATTATTTTATTCTGTAGATGAAGACGATTTAATTAATCCTACAAGTTAAAAACAAATAAGGTGTGAAAATGAGGTTTATTGCAGTAAACATTTCCCGATACATTTTTGTTGAATTTGTGAACTAAGTTATCTTTCTATTTTGCTGCTCTGGTTAGTTGAGCTGTGACCTTGACTATGTTTACCTGTTTTGGGGGAGTTTAGTGAAAAGTAGTGGCTAGGATATTAGTTGGAAATTTCTGAGAAACTACTAAGAAAGTTTCTCAACTCAACTTAACTCCAATTACCCCTCCCTACTTTCCAAAACAGAGGTAACCATTGTCAGAGTCGGAGCTCAACTTCTCAGAGCCGCAAATAGGTTCACCTTGAGTAACATTTTACTCAACTTATCATCAATTGTTTGGCGACATGGCAACCAACGAATGAGGTTGGATACAACTTTGTCCAGGAACCAAAATGTTGGATAAGCCAGCTTGTCCTTTTCAAGTGGCTGTAAGACCACCCGAACGGGCTGCAATCGAACTATAGCTGATATACTTATGAAACACGCTCGGTCAATTTTTAAAATGGTAGCTAAAAATATTTTACACTACAGTAATAAGTCTGCAGTCGTGCAACTTGTAGCAATTCAGGAAACTTGTTTCGTGTTAAAGTAATTTTATTCTGGTTAATACGAAAGTCTACGTAGTCTGGTAATGATTTCGAAGTGATTTTCTTTTTTCCTGCAGTGATAGATTAAAATCATAATTTCCTTTTGGGAAAAATATGTTTATTTTTTCCATTTTGAAATGGGTCAATATTCCGCCCCTGAACAAATGCCGCCCCACCCTAGCTACGCCAATGCGTGTACCTATTTTTTTTTTTTTTTTTTTTTAACATAGTGCAGGAAAATTCTTTCGTTTTATAGAACATGAACTTGAAGAAAGGCGCTGGGAAAGGCGAGGAGAGAATTGCAAAAGCGAATCCAAAAAGGGAAACTGAGGGATGTCCCTTTGCAAAACAAAAAATCCCAAGTAAACCTAAAACTGTTCAGAAAACAGAGTGAGGTAAAACCACCAGTAGTTGACACATTAATGATTGTTTTTTTCTGTTTGTTAACTTAGCTACATGGCTTGGAGGGAATTCATCCTAGGAGAAACTTTTAATAAGTGATAACTGTACCAACTAGTTCCCTATTATAATGAAACAAAACAATTACATTAAAAGACATTGGTCTTGAGTTGACACTAAACTAAAACGAGAACATCTAATAGTTGGCACACTTTATTTTCAATAGTTGACACATGCTTTGATTTAGAAAAGCAGGAATTGATTGGTGAGTTCGTGAAATTAGTGAATTCGTGGAAACGAATCTGTGCCTTACTTAGTTACAAGAATCGCACTTCCGGATCGAGGCGGCAGCAAGCCGGTACCCTTGGCTTACATAGTCGATACCCTTTGTCCGCACCCCCCCCCCCCAGTTGCCTAGATAGCAACTTCTAGATGGATGTAAATTTACCCTATTTCCGTTGTTTTTTCGTTGAACCTCGATATAAAATTTCAAGGAAGATGGAGATGGGTAACGGTGGAAGGATTTAAGTTTTGCTCCGGTTCTGAAAAATCGAAGATTCGGCACAGCAGGAATTCAAGGATAGTTATAGAACACGACAAAAGTTAAATGCTTCTGTCATAGGTTATAAGTTATAAAACTATGAGATGCTTACATAAAAACTCGAGTTCGGGGACTGAGTATTTTTCATCGTACTTATGTTTAAAGGCTCATCGATATGGCGAATTACAGCGTCCCAGTCGTAGTTCAATTTATCCACTTTAGGGCCATTTCTAGTCTCCCAAATTATTGTACTTGCTTGTTGCGCCTGTTTTCCAGTATTCTTTTAAAATAAGTCTTTTTTAACGCAAAACTGTTTAAACTGTTTTTTTATATTTGTTTACATAGAGTTGATTATTATATTTAAAGATTTCTACAAGTCAGCGGGCCAACCTGAGGTGGGGTAGGGGGCAGGGCCCCTGCCCTCTACTCCACCCCATCCCAGAAGGCTCATTGGAATGTTTTATAAAAACATGTTTTATAATTAAAGAGAAGAATAGAACGTACCTTGGGAAAAGTTATCGAAGTTAGTTAATAAGGGGAAAAAAGAATGTCGCGAAAAAAATCTAAATTTCTCTTGAACGGAACATTGAAATAAAAAAATTCAATCGTGAAGGATTATTGATCAGTTAATTACACACCACACCTCTATTTCTTTTATTCCCCCCCCCCCTTTTTTTTCCTACTCGATCTGAAAATAAGAAAGCCTTCATAATGCTACGCTTTGGAAGTCCCCTTTCTCCCACCAAAACTTTTAAAGAGCATCTCAAATTTCGCTTTCAGGGCTTCAATTTCGAAAAATATCCGGAAGAGAACTACCTAACATCTCGCATTCTAAAAATATCGAGAATCGTTTAATATTGCTTTTTTCGAGCATCAAATTTGAACGATTGCCGAACCCCTAACGTTATAAAATATGGTCTGTAGTCATGTTTTTTAGACGTCAATAACGAAAAATTTCCGGACAAGAGCCCGATTGCTCACGTAGGAAATCTAAAAATGAAAAAATTACAATTTCGAAAAATTTTAGGGCTTAAATCCTTTGTCACTGAATATCGCTTAAAAACTTCGTTTTCTACGACTTCAATTTTGAAATATTTTTTTGGAACGAGCCGCAGAACCCCACTGCTTGCATCATCAAAGTTTTTCTGTAACTACGTTTTTGGAACTTCATTTTCGAAAAATTGGGCCGAGAGGTGATCGATTCAGATCTATTCTACAAAAAAAAAAAAAAAAAAAAAAAAAAAAAATCGATCAGGGGCAGCCCCAAAAAGTCTCATTTCTTACCTTATCATCAACAAATATCGCCTATAGTCGCGTTTTTAAAATTTCAATTGCTAAAAATTCCGCAGAAGGCCCCTCGAAAGTTTCTCCCCTTAACATCATCAGAGGCCGTCTAAAACTGCGTTCTTTGGCGTACAATTTCGAAATTTCTCCAGGAAAGTACCCCCGGACCCTCTTATCTGTTGGCAAACAGTTTAAGATTACAATATAAATGAAACAATAAAAATACAACAAATGAACAAAGCGATTGTTTGTATTATTTTCTGAGTGTTATACTTGCACAATGTGTTGAGCATATTTTTTTTAAAGAAGGGTTAAGACGCAGAGGCTAAGTTGTAAAACTCAATTTAAAAATTTTTTTTTTACAGAATGATTTTTATACCCCCCAACCCCCCCCCCCACACACACACACAAACACAACTACTAAAAAGGTTCCTCTCTCATATCCAAAGTCTTAATCCGCCACTGGTTTCAAGAGAGTGGAAATTTCCATCCCTATTTGGTTTGAATTCAATATCATTTTGAATCGAAACCAAAACAAAAAGTCTGTAAATTATCGGTTTTTTACATAATCAGCAGCATTCATTTCTACTAATTTCCCGGCAGTGGTTTGCATGCAAGCACCAACCGTTTCCATCAGACTCTCTACCACACGATTTATTCCTCGATTTCAGAGCTTCTATTCAGCATCATCTCACAAATAGCGAGAAGATGCTTTGCTTCTTGAGTACTCGAACTTCGGCCCACCGCTTCAACCGAGCGATCAAAAACGGATTGAAATTTATATCAGATGTTAGAACAAATTTTGCTGGTAGTTAAATAAGAATGGACAAATACAGTAAAACCCCTCCTAACGGACGCCCCTGTTATGCGGACAGTTTTTAGCCTTCTTTCGCAGTAAAAGTCAGAGAAAGAAGGAAAAAGCATGAAAGAAGGAATATTGCATCTGAAAATTTTCGCAAAAAAACAAAAAATAGTAAAAATAAATTAAAGAAATATCGAAAAATTAAAAATTGGAAAGTAGGGTATTAAGTTGGAGAAAAATGCCTGTCGGTGTGTCTGTCTGCCCCCTCCCCCCTCTTTTAATAAGTTTTGAGTGAATAGTCAGATTGCAATAAATTTTTCAAACAAACTTTGTAGGAAAAAGCTTTTGATGAAGAACGTGTATCGAAAATATCTTTTTGATTTGAACAATTTTCTGTTCAATTTTGAACAGTTCAAATCTCTTAACATTAGCGCCTACGGGGAAACTGAAAGTCAATATGGATTCCGAAATTAAAGGCGGATTTACTTGAAACTAACTTGGTTACAAATAGCTCTTGACGACCTACGCCCGACTAAGACTACGCGAACTTTGGAGCACTTGACTCCGACTCCTCTGCCCGAAAATTTGTCAGGACTCCGACTAACCGACTTTGTTTCTGACTTCGTAGCTTTGGCAAAATTTATGCACTGAGGAAAAATAACCGACTCCGACTCTTGGGAATTCGACTCCTACTCCTGTATCAAAAAATAAGTCCGACTGCGAGTCCTCAAACATTGGCAGAGTTGTGGACTTCAAGGAGAAAATGACCGATTCCAGCTCCGAGTGTTTGAATTAAAAACTTTCGACTCTCGAATAATCTGACTCTTTTGTCCCAAAATAAGGTTGACTCCGACTCCGCAGCCATGGCTTTTACTCTGAAACACTTATTTTTTTATATGATTTAATTTTATATTCACTTCAAAGTTTAAATTTATGTATTCAGTTTTTGGTGGAGAGATTTGGAGTACTTTATCTCTTTCTCTTTATCTATCTATCTATACATATAATAAAACTAGCTGTACCCGACGCGCGTTGCTACGTCAACAAAAAAATACATCATTATACTGATTTTCATGACAATCGGTTGAACGGGGCAGAAGTTGCTACTCTGCAGTGCCACCTGGTAAGTTGCGGCATGTACTCGAGCGGCAAGTACTCGAAGGTTTTCCAGCCTTGATGCTCGTTACTCGTCTGATTCTGAGGCTCGTGATGCTCCTCTCTTTCGTGCTTCAAGTGTAGATCGGCCAACTGCTCGTCGCTTTGGAGGCATAATTATACAGGAATGACGTGATGCTTTTGAATTTATAAGATGCTGCCAAGTCGCCGATGGTATACGATGCTACCAAAAAAAAAAAAAAACTGCACAGCAAATGCGTTCGGAATGTCAAAAATACGCACAATCTATACAAATTCTTCACTACATGAAATACACCGCCAGCTCAGTCATTTCCAGCCGAGGACTGCAGTTTCGTGCTTATTAGCACTCATCAGCCCGGCATAGGAAAGTGACTGAGCTGGAGATGGAAAACCTCTTTTGGAAGCCAAGAGGGCCAAACAAACTGGTAGCGTGGTAGCTAATGCAGAATTAGCAAAGACCAGCCGAGTGACCGAAGCAGTGGTTCTGTTCAACTCGAAAATTGATGGCAAGGCATGGTATATTCAGTAAATTATCGCCCATTAGTCAGGGCTAAAGCAAAAATACATGAAATACACCGCCAGTTCAGTCATTTCCAGCCGAGGACTGCAGTTTCGTGCTTATTAGCACTCATCAGCCCGGCATAGGAAAGTGACTGTTTGCTTTAGCCCTGGCTAATGGGCGGTAATTTACTGAATATACCATGCCTTGCCATCAATTTTCGAGTTGAACCGAACCATTGCTTCGATCACTCGGCTGGTCTGTGCTAATTCTGCATTAGCTAACAGTTTGTTTGGCCCTCTTTGCTTCCATAAGAGGTTTTCCATCTCCAGCTCAGTCACTTTCCTATAGAACGAAGCCAGAGGAAACTCTGGTGGAGGTCCGCAGCGGTTCTGACGTGCAAAAGTCACTTTCCTATGCCGGGCTGATGAGTGCTAATAAGCACGAAACTGCAGTCCTCGGCTGGAAATGACTGAGCTGGCGGTGTATTTCATGTATTTTTGCTTTAGCCCTGGCTAATGGGCGGTAATATACTGAAATTCTTCACACTCGACTCGACATGGCACATATCGTTCGCTTTTTTTTTTTTTTTTTTTCAAAATTCATGTGACACGTGTCTAAATCGCATGTCTAAATGTCCCGATTAGCTTACTATACCAAGGCTTCACTCGATACGCGTCTTATAGAAACACGTATCAAGTGAAGCCGTGACTATACTCAAATTTTGTACTCACACAGTTTGCAAGATCAATCAATCGCTAAAAATATCAAATAGAAAAAGTTTTAAATCCCCCCGTTGCATGTAAAGCCATAAAACAATAAAGAAAGAATTTATTTGTTCAAACTCAAGAAAAATGGCAACAGCTAACTTCTTATCAATGAGATCTTTCACGCGAATTAATTTCTGCAGCCGATAATTTTATTCGTATTTATCCAATGGATTGTGACTTAAATTGGAATAAAAAAGGAACTATCGATCGGATTTTTTTCGAACTGGTCTATAAACATTCCCAGTACCAAAAATAACAAACGGTGAAAGTTTAAGCCAAATCTGCCGGGTAGTTTTTGAGTTCATGGATGACATACAGACAAACATTCATTTATATATATATATATATAGGGTGTCCCAAAATTAACGCAAGATTTGAATTTGCCGCCATTTTTGCAATAAATGGTTGGCAACCCTGAAAAAAGAATAATTTGACAGCTGAGAGTTTAGGGTAATCAAAAATGGAGCGTTATACGATACAATAACGCGCTTTCATTATTGAACAATTGTTTCAAAAATAATGAAAGTTGAGGCTGGTCAAGCAGTTACTGTTATTGGCGCTCTGTATCGCAACACGGTATTGCACGGGTGGTTGTGGGCTTGTTGACATAGACCTTTGAATTCAAATAACCCCATAAGAAGAAATTTAAAAATGTTAAATCACGCGATCTAGGGTGCCAATTCTGATGACCGAAATGAGAGAGTACGCGACTAGGAAATGCCTTATGCAGTAATTGAAATGTTTCACTCTCTCTAGCTGTATAGTACAATAAAACCCCATTTTTACTAACCCTAAACACTCAACTTTCAAATTGTTCTTTTTTCATGGCTGCCAACAATTTATGGAAAAAATGGTGGCAAATTCAAATCTTGCGTTAATTTTGGGACACCCTTTAGAAGATAAGATGTTTGTGTGTGTCTGTGTGTGCGGCACGCTTCCCGGAAAAACGGTAAGGCCTAGAAAGATGAAATTTGTATACAGGTGTAGTTTTTGCCGAAGATGTGCACCTTGAGCTTCTATTTTTGATATATTAATTAATAAAAAGTTATTTAATGTTTTATGTGCTTTTTTTTTTTTTTTTCACTTTTTAGTACTTTTTACCTCACAGACCCCGAACCAATCGCACCACACAAATAGTTTTAGTACTATAGTCTAGGAAATTTAATTTTAAATATGATGAATGAAAACATTTTGAAGATTGAGCAATTTTTGTATTTTTTATGAATTTTTGAAAAAACCTTTAATTAGCATTTTTTCCCGGGTTTTATTTTTTTGTAATATCGTCCTGCGAGAAGTATCAAAGCCTCATTTCTGAAATTTAAGTTTTTAAGTAAAAACATTTCGCCCTCTTCAAAAAAAAAAGTTCTTGAAAATACGCAATAGTTTTTTTTTTTTTTTTTACAATTTTTTTAATGCTGAACACATCGTGTCTTTCCATTCATCGGTCGAAAAAAGCGTTCTTCAATCTTTTATGCTTCTGACGTCACTACTTGGATTTCGATTCGATATTTACGATGGAATCTTAATCGCAAATAATGTTAAACTTTTTTTTTTTTTACTATATAGCTTACTTCTACCACAGCCATCTTAACACAAGGCCTGTGCTCTTATTCAACATCGCCGCCCGTCAGTGGCGTATATATGTTTTTATTTTGGAGGGAGCCCATATAACCAAGATTAGCCTCCCCCCCCTCCGCCACTTTTTGTTTTGGAGGGGGGGAGCAACAGTGTCTTGACCTTTTCATTTTCTTTTTTTTTTTTTTTTTTCGAGGTGGAGCTAGGACTTCATACTGTCACCCAGTGGGCACTCAAAATGTTCTCGCTTCTGGTTGTGGAAGAGGGGAGGGGAGGGTACGGGGGTTCTCCCCAGAAATTTTTTGGATTTGTAGTACAAAGAACACAGTTTTAGGCGGTCTCTGGCGATGCTACGGGTAAAATTCGGAAGGCCTTCTGCGGAAATTTTTAAATTGAAATCCTAAAAACGCTATTATAAGCTATATTTGTTGACGTTAGTGTAATGAAAGGAATGGGCCTTTTTGAAGTTGCCCCCAATGGCTTTTTTTTAAAAAAAAAATAGAGCTAAAACTGTACACCTCCGCCCAATTTTTCGAAATTGAAGTTCTAAAAACGCAGATTTAGAATAACTTCGATAATGTTACGGGCAGCGATGTTCTGGGACTCTCCCCAAAAACTATTTTGAAATTAAAGTCCTAAAAACCGCAGTTTTAAAGAGATATTCAGTAATATTAGGTGGAGTGATGTAAACGCTCTCCATCTTAAAATTTTTTCGAAATTGTGGTTTTTCCTTTTTTGATTTCATACGGGAGCAGTTGAACCCTCATATGAAATTTTTTCGTAATTGAAATCTTAAAAACATGACTGTGGATCATACTTGGCAACGTTAGGAATTCAGCCGTTTTTCAAAATTGAATCTCCATAAAGCAATCTTAAACGATTTTCGATGCTTTCAGAAGGCAAGGCGTTAGATAACTGCCCGTTGAAAAGTTTTCGACATTGAAGCCCTGAAAACGAGGTTTGAGAAGCTCTTTAATGATCTTAATGGTTGGATGGGGCTTGCTAAGTATAGCATTTTGAATACTTTCTTATTTCTAGATCGATAGGGAAAATGGAAAAAAAAAATGGGGTGGAGACCGGTAAAAGAAATAGGGGTACTTGGACGTAATTACCAGATCAATAGTCAGTACCTTTTGATTATTTTTTATTTTAATGTTATTTTAAAAATCTATTCAGATTTTTTCCCAACGTCAGGCAATTTTCGGAAAGGAGGAGTTCGAGAATCCTCCTCTGAAAGGTAAAACGGAATTTCAGGTCATATTTGGAGTCGTTTAAACGTAAGGAATGGTTTTAGGAATCTTCCTCCAAAACTTTTCAAAATTTAAATCTTAAAGGCACAATATCAGACTATTTTTGGTAGTAACCTCAGTTAAAGGGTTACAGTACCTCAAAAATGATCAAACAATCAAAAAACGTTTTATTGCTTATTTCAAAACTAAAAACTATTCTAAACACAGGGAAAAAGTTTTGTTGCTTTAGCTCAAAAATTTAAAAAGTTATGAGGGGTTTTAGGTAGTGCGCGCTATGTATTCTTATGCAAAAGAAAAACTTGAAATTGATTTTTCTTGATAATCGTTTTTTGTGTTTTCATGTCATTAGAATCCCTAAGGATTTTTTTCTATTAAAGATACAGCGTTAAAGTAATACTTTTTGCAATTAGGATGATATATTTAACAAAACTCTGCATTGGATAAGCATTTTATAAATTACTCAAAATTTTAGAGCTTGTTATACCTATAAAAACGAAATTTTTTCACAAAAAAAATTAAGTTTTTTTACATAATTAATCACAGAAAATTATCTAATAAACACATAAGAAAATGAATGCACAAATTTTTAGAGATGATTATTGTGATCGTTTAGCAAAAAAAAATTTTTTAATTAATGCTAAAACAAAAAAGCCTTAAGGATTTGAAAAAATGAAAAAATTTCTAATTTTTTTGAATTTAAAAAAAAAGTAAGCAATATTTTTAAATTTTGAAAATAAATTATTAATTACGAAATAAGTATGCATGTTATGGTTTCAAAGAAAGATGAAATTTACTTAAATTTTAAAACAAATGTCTGAAAGGTAATGTGACCCCTTAAAGGGTGTTGATTCGGGGACCCTCTTCCAGAATCGTTTTGAAATTGATGTCCGAAAAAGGCCTAAATAAATGCGTTTTTAGGACATAAATTTCCATTGTTAGTGGGCCACTTTAAGCAATTTTTTATTGAATTTAATACATTTAATTCACATCTAACATTTTTTAAAACGTAATAATAGAAGAAAAAATGAAATTTGTTCACTCTATGGGAAAAAAGTGTTTGGAAGCAGGTTAATTTTTCTCCCATCCTTAGCCCCCCCCCCCCCCCAGGGGCCAAAGAAAAATAGCCGAAGTCCACAGGTGCGAATGCTTTCCTCTCTTTGTCAACGTTCTCTCTAGTTTTTAGAGCTCTGGGGTCCATGGCTCCCACATTAAGGAAACGGGAGGGGGCCAGAGAAATTAGGGTCCGACGTGGCCTGAAAAATGGCCCGGGACGAAAAAAAGCTTTCAAAATCTTATATTAGTACGTCTATTAACAACAATCGGCTTGCACCACTAGACAAAGCGGTCCCGGCCTGATATTCACTAGTTGCGGTAGAATCAACTAAATGCTGTTAATTGGCAATCGATTTCATTAGTCTAATGTAATTTATCGCTATACGAGTATTTTCATCTTAGAGTTCACATCTGGAAAGCAAGTCTTTACAACGATAAACTGAATCTGAAACAGGACAAAATTTCAACTTAGAAGGGCGAGTTCCTGAACATAGGCGGATTTAGGCCTGAGTTCCAGGGGAGGGGGAGGGCAAGATTTTTTTTTCTTTATTTAATTTATTTATTTATTTATTTATTTATTTATTTTTGAGCAACATTAGTTGTAATCAGGGCCATACTTAGACTGAACGGGGTCCCAGGTTGCCAACCTTGGAGAAACAATATGAGGAGCATCTGTGCTGATTTTGAGGAGTAATTCAAAACTTTGCGGAGCAGTTCGGAATTTTGTATAAAAATCAGTGAAATTAACTAAAACCACTTATCTGATTTTTTTTAGAGCTTTAATAATTATTTTAAGCACTAGTATGAAAATAATTACTTCTAAATTAATAAAACAGCTTGAGTATAAGCATCGTTTATTTCCCATATTTACATGTTTGTATGATGAAATAGCAAAATTTAAGCTGGAAAACTTCGGCAGGGAAATGCGGAGCAAAAGAACTTCTTTGCGGAGCCGCGGAGTTTCGCCCTTTTTGTTCAGCAACTCCGCAAAATGCGGAGCAGTTGGTAACCCTGGTCTCTATGGTATTTCAGGTATGAGATCCTTTTGTATTGTTGTATATTTATCGCTACACGAGTATTTTAAGTCAAATATTTTTAAAAATATTTAAATTTAGTTATTGTTTTCTAAAAAAATGGGGTTGCTTTAAATTGCTAAAACTCAAAATATTCTTGGTCAATTTTCAATTTTTTTTCAAAAAACTATGCACAAATATCTAAGTTTTAATTTTTATTCGACGATTTAAAAAATATTAATTCAATAAAAATATAAAATATTTGAAAAAAAATTTCGAAAAATTCAAAGATACTTTTTTTTTAAAAAAAATAATATTTTTTGAAGTAATGGTTCAAATTCACCGTATAAAAATCAAAGTAACCTGTTTGAAAAAGATATGCTCCAAATTTCATTACTTTATCTTTATCAGTTCTTGACTTATGAGAGTTTGCGAAAAATAGGGGAAAATTGCATTATGGAGAGAAACGCGTTTGAAGTTTTAAAGTTAAATGTAATATTAGCTAAAAGAATGCAACAAAAATAATTATATCTTTCATTCTAATTAAGATACATACAAGATTCAAACGTCCTTTTAAGCAGAAAAAGACGGAGAAGATTTTTAAATGATTTTAAAAAATGCAAAATTTGACACATTTTGTTTCCCGGACCCCTTAAATATCAAAAAATCGCCGGACAAAGTCTTCGAACCTTAGGCATTCCCTTAAAGTCACTAAAGATAGCTTAGAATTTCACTTATAGAAATTTTCACGGGAGAGCTTCGTAACCCTTTTATTTGCACTATAGCCAAAAATTGATTTCAGTTTCAGAAAAAAATGCCCAGAGAGGGCTAGTGTTTCCTCCAGACCAAAAAAGGGGCAGTGCGCTTTCAGATAAAAGGGATAAAAAGGTAGAAAAGTTTTGCTGAATAAAAAAGGTGCTTCTTTTACTTTTTGGGATACTAAATACATACAAAGTTCAAGTGTTTTCGATAGTAATTATTTTTAAAATATTAAAAAGCTTTTTGATGTTTAGTTTTAAAGGTAATGCAAAAAACATTCAGATATATTCTAATCAGATTCTTGTGGATAAATGATTAAAACGAAAAAATGACGTTTCAAGGACAGGGGTCAAGGTTAGCTTAAAAGTGGAGGGCACGGTTCCCTTCTAAAAAATCTTGGGGGAAACCTTTCTCTTTTCCTTTCAATGTTTCCAAACATATTATAAGATTATATTTTTAAAATTTCAGTGCCGGGAAAATTTTTGATTAGAGTCGCCAGATTCCCTATAGTAACGAAATGTAGTTTGAAATTTGGTCAAAGTATACTTCAGTTTTTAAATACTTCCAAATGAGATCACTGACCCTCCTATTCTCTCAAGCGTGACCAAAGTTAGTTTTGCGTTTTTTAATAGTTTAAACTCTAAACGTTTTTGTAAAGAGCTCCCTATGCTGTTCCATTAATTTTACTAAGGGTAGCCTAAAATTGCATTTCTAAACCTTCCCATTTCGGAGAATTTCATGGAAGAGCCCCCGACATTCTATTGTAAACAAAGATAGAATAAAATGGATTTCCATTTTTAAAAAAAAGAAAAAAAAAGTTTAGAAAACAAAATTGTGGGGGAACCCCTTGTTTTCCCTCTCTTTTAACGCTACCGAAAATTGTAAAATTGTCTTTTTTGACATCAACTTTGAAAATATCGCTTGGAAGGGAACTAGAACCCCGTGTCCCGATTCTTTTCTTAGGCATATATAGATCAACCAATTTCAAAAAATTTCCGGAGGGATTTACCTGGTTCCTCATCTCTTTCCTCGTGTCCTTCCTATGTTGTCAGTATCGAAGCCTAAATAACCATCATAAAGCCTTAACCATAAACAGCTTTATAACCATAAGTATCCTTTCAAGGCACTAGGCACATAAAAAATGTGTCAGTGTTAGCTATGTTTTACGTTTCACAATTTTCTATTTTAGAACTTTAAATCTTGATTTAGGAACTTAAAGAAAAATAGGAACTAGTAGTAGGTTATTGTCTATTCTTTTGCCGACTGGGCCAAAGTCAGCCAGTCCGCCCCTGTATATATATGGCGCGCTAGCATATATGAAGAAGCAAAGTTCAACTAGAATTGATTGTAACCTGCCCGTTAGGCAGAAAAAAAAAAAAAAAAAGCAATTGGAGGAAATTCAATGGGCGTAATGATTGAGCCGAGCTCCTTTTTTGGTCAAAGCAGGTAATTTTCAATATCTTTGATTTGAACAATAATTTCTTAAAAATATAGCTTTGCGTAGGGACAGACTGGCACCTCCAAGAGGACGTCAACCTTGACTTCCGGAAGACGCACAGGTTCAAGCGCGCAAAAAAAAAAAAAAAAAAATATATATATATATATATATAATGTTGTAAGTTATCGGGATTTGCTTATGCTTGCCAACATATTATTTTTATGAATATTTTTATTCAAAATTTAACCACGAAGATCACAAGTGGATAAAAATAAATGGGATGTCCCGAAATATGTTTTAAATAAAAGAAAAATTAAAATATAGAGAGAAAGAGTGATTCAGAACATTATAAGGTAGAGACACAAGCAGTTCTAAATTTTTCTAAGGTAAAAATCCGAATGAAAAACAAAAGTGCATCAAGAAATTCGAGAACCCAGATATTTAAATTGATATAAAAAGGAAAAAATATATATAAGGTACCACTGTTAAATATCACCTCAATCCAAAGTGTCAATTTTTTTTTTTTTTTCGTGGGCTAAAAGCGTTTGTTTTTCAAACAAACAAATTTTGAAAATTCCATTATGGAAAAACTAAAACAGTTAAATGTTTTCGGGAAAAAAAGTGGGTCAGGATATTTTACATCTTATTTTTAAAAATAAAAAATATGGACAAAGCAAAATAGGGCTAGGAAGAATTTTTTTAAGTCTATCCCCATCTTTTTACGTCGCCAATGGTAGCCTAAGACTGCATTTTTTTACAACTTTAATAGAGAAACTTCAGAGGAGATTCCATGAACCCGCTTCCACTATCATCTTAAAAGATTATCTAAAGTTGTTTTTTTATGAATCATCAATTTCAAAAAGTTTCCGAGTAAGACTCAACGAATCACATCCCTTCCCACAACGTCATCAAAGACAACTGACAACTGCGCATTTAGGACTTAAATATCCAAAATCGGGAGGGGGGGGGGGTCCTAAACACTTATTCTCTTCCTAAGTCCATCGAAGAAAGCAAACAATTTCGTTTATAGGACCTTTCCGTTCCCAAAATTTTGAAGATGGTCTAAAATTTCCAACATTTTCCGGAGGAGATTCCACAAACCTTATCCAGTCACCCAGCATTATAGGTCCCACAAATGCATACTTAGAGGATTTTCGATTTTTTTTAGGGGAAAGATCACTAAAACGCCCCACCTTCACATCGTATCAGATAGTCTAAAATTATGCTTTTAGGATCTTAAATTCGAAAAAATTCCTGGAGAGTGGCCCTGATCACCCCCTCAATTTTGAAATTCTTTCCCGAAAATGCCACCGATTGCAGCCCCTCTCCAACATTATTAAAATCGTCCAAAATTTTGTTTTTACGACTTCAATTTGTAAACAACTACAGAAGAGAGTTAACGAACCCTATTCCTTCTCGTAATGTCATCAGAGATGGTTTCCAATTGCGTATTTAAGTTTTCAATTTCGAAACCTTTCTGGGGAAGAACAGTTAAACCCCATGTATGTCTGGACGTCATAAAAGATGTCCTACAATTTTTTGATTTTCAATTTCGAAAAGTTTTCTCGCTAATCTCCCTGCATCAAAGGAAAAAAAATCGTTAAAAAATGCGCTGTAGGACCTCAATTTCAAAAAAATTTCAGGAGGGCTCTCCCGACTCTCACCTTTTCCCAGAATCATTAGTAAAAGATCTTCGAAAATTTCATATTAAAAACAAATTGAAGCGTTTAATATTGTTTGGATTTCTCTTTTCCATGTTTTAATCTTGAACAGTGAAGGATTTATGAAAAATCTACAAAAGCAAGTTCAAATTAAAAAACATAAAGCAAATGGAAAGAGTGAAAAAAAAAAATGCTTCTTTAGTCAGTAGAGTGGCTCATAAATGACAATAATACACACCCAACTTTATCAAATGGAGGGTTTTGTGTGGCGCCGTCTAACAAGTAACAATATTCACGTAGCAGTAGTTCATATGCTGTGGAAATAAATTATTTGTTGCCTTGAAGAGGAGGTTCAATCCGTTCCATTAAGTTTTAATGAGTCGCAAATAAATGAGCTTTAATTCTGCAAATGAAAATTCCGATACAGTCAAAAACAAAATTTTAAGACACGTAGTATTTTTAAATTTTTAAATTGGGAAAATATGATGAAAACTCTATATGATTACAAGCTTGTGAAAACATGATAATAAAGTTTTTTTAATTATGATAATAATTTAAAAAATTTAAATCTAAATTGTTATAGTGTATCGTGTGACAAATTTTTTCGAAGTTACGATTTTGCAAATTTTTTTGTATTCAGGTAAGAGGATAAATTTCAGTTGGGGTAAAACTGGACTTCTTAATTAACCACGAAAGCCTTAATCACTTCGCTAGATAAGGGTGACATTCCTAACAAACGCTATAGATGGGCGCAAACACCTCGGCAATCTTGATTTAAATTTGTAATTTTTCTTAATCATACCGTCCATTTTATGGCGTCCTTTGCAAAAAAAACTATAAGAAATTAAATATACGAACCTTTAACGGGAAATCTTCCTGGTTTTAGCAATTTTGTGAATAACTTCGCGATTTTCCCGATTTATTCTTAATATTCAAGCACCTAGCGCTAAATAAGAATCAGCAAAAATATTTTTTTCCTTATAAAAAAACATATTAAAAGGCTTCTTCCTTCAGTCACGTGAACGCATTTTAACAAACGTTTTAGCATTCTCCTGTTCTTAAGTTTGAGCGTAACTGCATTATAAAAAATAAAGTCCAAGCAAAAAGAACAAAAAGCATCGCCAGAAATATTTTTTATTTTTAATTCAACAGCTATCACCAAGGCTCAAAATGAGGATCATATCATAACAACAAGTATCATATACGAAATATAATAAATATTTTTAATAAAATAATAAAACATTGAACTTAGCTAAATCTGCTATATAAATATTTAACAATAATTTAATTGTCTCAGAAAACCAGATAAAACACAGACATTAACATCATTTGTTTATTCAACCAATTGATTAATTCAAATTTAAGCACGCTTAAGAAATGCAACACTTTATAGCTGGGGCAAACCTAGCCTGGCAGCGTCGCAATGCTGGGATTAGGATCTGCGTAAGTCTTCACAACGCTGCCAAGTTAGGTTTGCCCCAACTATAGATACGACATTACCATGCAGTGGTAGAGAAGAAGTCACAGGTGACGTCAAAAGAAGCCATGCCCCGCGATAAATAAAGGACTTTTTTTATATACTTCTAATTAAAAAAAAAAAACAAATTAAAACATTTTTTCCATTTTGTCACAGTTTTTTATGTTTCTTTAAAAGTTTCCAAAGATTCCTGATCGAGTTTGTGATAGAAGTTTTCGTGTACTCGGTTTTTCTTCCCGTGGAGAACTAAATTTTCAGAAAATATGAAATGTAAAAGACACGTTTCAGCACGATTTTTTTTTTTTTTTTTCCTAAACCGCAAGTTAATATTTTTCATTCGTTCTAAAAGCTATGATATTTTAAAAGCTTATTGAATTTTGTGATGCTAGGAAATTTTGTATGCAGTTTCAGTGAACTATGTTCTAGATGGAATGTAAGATTTCAAAATAAATACTATATAACCCAAATAACGTTTTTTATAAAATAAAGTATTTATATTTTTCAGCACAATGCTGAATAAGGTGCTACCAAATTTTTACTTGCTTTGCGACAAATAGTATATTTATATCCATTTGCACAAGGGGAAAATGAACCTGTCGCAATAGACTGTTGCTATCGTTCCCAAACAGCGATCAATTATCTATTGGAAATGACAAAATTACGGTACAGTTGGAAGAGTGAAGCAGCGCATCCCAAATTGCCAGCCTAGCTGGCACACGACAACAACAACAACGCAAGTAACCTCATAAGGCAAAAAAAAAAAAAAAAAAACAATCATGGACTCTGGATGAAAATGGAATGAAAAAGCCGTTAGTTAAATGAGAATAGAGAATATTGAACCAATGACTTGTGCTGAACGTCCACAGGAAGTTTTTGCCGCTTCCGCAATGGGTGTGAAATCAGCCTAAGACATAAAAGTAATATCTGCTACAGAAAAGTCAATACGTTGAGAGAAAAAGCACGTACATTTTATTTTTAACTTTTCACTTCAAATTGTGCAAACATTTTAATTTCGGCAGCTAATTATTCTATTTTACTATATTTAAAAGGCAACCATACAAGATTAAATTAAAAATATTGGGAACGTTAAATTAAAATAAATTTGTAAAATACGGCATTTATAAAAATGCATTAAGTACTGAAATTCAAATGACTAGAATATATTGCATTGAAAAGTCTTAGCTGCATTAGCAGAATTCATTAAATGCCCATTTAACATTATTTCAAGTTCTATCAATAACACGTAAAAAAAAAAAAAAAAAAAAAAAAAAAAAAAACTTTTTTTTTCCCTCCCCCATTCACTTTTAAACATTGAGAAAACAGACCTGGACATGGACATACAGAAATTATACATAAGTCATAAATATAGTACACGGCATAGGAAACATGTATGAAATAAAAAACTAATTTTAATGCAAAACAAAATTTGTTCATTCATAGATTTACACATTCATCAAAAATTTGTTCGTGCAAGGATTTTTTTATATATAAACTGGTCGCTATTCACGCGTCAGTTTTGGCGACATTGATTAAATAAAGGGCCAATTTTCAAGACTAGCAATTGGACATCTCGATTTTTTGAGGAAATATAAAATTACTCAAAGGTGTTAAAATCAAGAAGTTTATTTTTTAAACTGTGTAACCTAAAGAAATGAATTATCGCGATTTGCACAGGTCTGTCATCTTGGGGATAAACGCCGCTTTCTTCCTATGCCTGCTATGATGAAGTAGCGGGTTGATTCTTGATAGTGATACTTCTTGATTGTAGATTAACATGGAGTTAATAAGAAACAAGAATTAAGAAGCAGAACACGCTACTTCACCTATAGCAGAGTAACTATATAAATATATACTGTGGCCATACACCATAGTAACAGACATAGGAAAAAAGCGGAAGTTAGTCTCAAAATGGCGGACGGGTCGCTACTTAAACACAATCCAGGGTTTTAGTTGAAGCTTACAGCACATTAGCGAACGAAAACAGTGTATGTCGAACACTCACTGTCAATAACTTGCGTGCAGGACTGGCGCAAGCATTTCCGCAAGGGACGGGAATCGTTGAAATATGATATGTGAACTGATCAAATTTATCTCATCATCATTTATGATTTGGAGAAAAAAGTTGATCAGATCCGTGGTGCAAACAGACAATGTCTATAGTCGCAAACCTGCCTGATTACCTAACCCAGGTGCAGGGGTGCACATCAAACCTAAATCCTCAAAGACAAATTAAAAAAAAAAAAAAAAATCAACGTCAAAACAACATTCCTAAAAATGTCAATGACGCAGTTGAAGCCCTAGGTGGGCACCCCTGCCGAAAGTGAGTCCATTCTTCAACAGGTTTTCAATTGTTTAGCCTACACACCGCTTAGTTATTTAAAAGCACAACACCAAATTACGACCACTGTGCCCTTTTCATTTGCTCGATCCTGATAATATATAAAGTAATAATCAATCTTTGAACTTTTTCGATTCATACAACCCTTACAACTGTGAGATTTTTCCGGTGGGGGAGGACTCTAGGCCATCCTTAGAGAGCCTTAAATAACATTTAAAATAGGCCATTATTACATTATATACACTTTTTACAAAGACAACTGAAAAAACATATTGAGTTTTTTGCTAGAAAAGAGTAATATTATTTAATTCTCCAGATGTTACCCATGCATCGTACCAATCACTGGAACTTGCACATTTTTTACACAGCCTGTCGGAATATAGACTCGATTGGTGCTGTCTGCGGTTGCCAGTGGCGCACACAAGGGAGGGGTCCAGGGGGTCCGGACCCCTCCCATAGGTCTTGCTTTTTTCCCCCGATTGATTATGATTCTATTTATTTTGTACATAGAATAATTTCAAACAAAGGTAACAATACTTTCAGTTGTAATATGTGAAAAATTAAAATCCTCTTGCTAAAATATTTTTTTTAATGTTGTGCACTTTTCCTATAACGAATTGCTTGTAAGAAGCAGAACGGTGATTATAATGAATACACTGCAATAACCATGTTTTCAGTTTTGCAATTACAGATTAAAAAGAGATTCTATGAACTTGAATCCATTTTTCAAATATGAGAAAAATAAAAGCGTACATTAGTTTGCTCTCTGGTTATTTATTTAAGTATTTTCATTTAAAAATGCTAATTTAATTTTAATAATTTATTTTTACTGTTTTTCGTTCCCGATAATCGATAAAACCAAGCCAATATGTTTGACGGCATATTGGGGTATGATATGAGAATGAGGCTCTTGGCCTTGGACCCAACCCTTGTAAAATTCCTGTGTGCGCCACTGGCGGTTGCACATCATATTTATTCATCTCTATAAAGTTGAACTCATAAATAAAATGACCTTTTACAGTAATATATATACGAAATCAATAATCAAGTCAGACTTCGCCTTGTTTGGAGGGAGAGGGTCATATCAGTTCTAACACGCATATAATCTACAGTGTCTACAGTGTTAGAATTGGCAATACATGTTGAAACCAAAAGCTCGGGGGGGGGGGAGATGGTAATAAATTATGAAGGAGGAAGGAGGGAAAAGAATTCGCCTCATATTTGATTTCTGAGAGGGGTGAAATAAAAAAATGAAAAAAAAAAAGAAAAGAAGAAGAAAACAAATAGAAGGATCACCTTTTTTTTTTTCTTTTGCTTTTCGACTCAGGGATAAAAGGGCCAACTGAGTGTGTGCTCCTATTGTCCCGCTTTAGAAAGAACTCTAAATTGTACTCTTCTTTCAGTAACAGTCTTTGTAATCTAATGCTATAAGCAATGAGAACGTTTTGAACTGCTGTGCACATTTATGCACTAATATGCACTTTTGCGGCGATAAACAAGGAAACAATTCCTTAAAACAGCTCTTGAACGTTTCACGGGCTGTAGTTTTATCTTCCAAGAATAATAACAATTAAAAACAGAACTATGAAAACTTCTCTAGGAAATATCATTAAATTAATAAAACAGCTTGAGTATAAGCATCGTTTATTTCCCATATTTACATGTTTGTATGATGAAATAGCAAAATTTAAGCTGGAAAACTTCGGCAGGGAAATGCGGAGCAAAAGAACTTCTTTGCGGAGCCGCGGAGTTTCGCCCTTTTTGTTCAGCAACTCCGCAAAATGCGGAGCAGTTGGTAACCCTGGTCTCTATGGTATTTCAGGTATGAGATCCTTTTGTATTGTTGTATATTTATCGCTACACGAGTATTTTAAGTCAAATATTTTTAAAAATATTTAAATTTAGTTATTGTTTTCTAAAAAAATGGGGTTGCTTTAAATTGCTAAAACTCAAAATATTCTTGGTCAATTTTCAATTTTTTTTCAAAAAACTATGCACAAATATCTAAGTTTTAATTTTTATTCGACGATTTAAAAAATATTAATTCAATAAAAATATAAAATATTTGAAAAAAAATTTCGAAAAATTCAAAGATACTTTTTTTTTAAAAAAAATAATATTTTTTGAAGTAATGGTTCAAATTCACCGTATAAAAATCAAAGTAACCTGTTTGAAAAAGATATGCTCCAAATTTCATTACTTTATCTTTATCAGTTCTTGACTTATGAGAGTTTGCGAAAAATAGGGGAAAATTGCATTATGGAGAGAAACGCGTTTGAAGTTTTAAAGTTAAATGTAATATTAGCTAAAAGAATGCAACAAAAATAATTATATCTTTCATTCTAATTAAGATACATACAAGATTCAAACGTCCTTTTAAGCAGAAAAAGACGGAGAAGATTTTTAAATGATTTTAAAAAATGCAAAATTTGACACATTTTGTTTCCCGGACCCCTTAAATATCAAAAAATCGCCGGACAAAGTCTTCGAACCTTAGGCATTCCCTTAAAGTCACTAAAGATAGCTTAGAATTTCACTTATAGAAATTTTCACGGGAGAGCTTCGTAACCCTTTTATTTGCACTATAGCCAAAAATTGATTTCAGTTTCAGAAAAAAATGCCCAGAGAGGGCTAGTGTTTCCTCCAGACCAAAAAAGGGGCAGTGCGCTTTCAGATAAAAGGGATAAAAAGGTAGAAAAGTTTTGCTGAATAAAAAAGGTGCTTCTTTTACTTTTTGGGATACTAAATACATACAAAGTTCAAGTGTTTTCGATAGTAATTATTTTTAAAATATTAAAAAGCTTTTTGATGTTTAGTTTTAAAGGTAATGCAAAAAACATTCAGATATATTCTAATCAGATTCTTGTGGATAAATGATTAAAACGAAAAAATGACGTTTCAAGGACAGGGGTCAAGGTTAGCTTAAAAGTGGAGGGCACGGTTCCCTTCTAAAAAATCTTGGGGGAAACCTTTCTCTTTTCCTTTCAATGTTTCCAAACATATTATAAGATTATATTTTTAAAATTTCAGTGCCGGGAAAATTTTTGATTAGAGTCGCCAGATTCCCTATAGTAACGAAATGTAGTTTGAAATTTGGTCAAAGTATACTTCAGTTTTTAAATACTTCCAAATGAGATCACTGACCCTCCTATTCTCTCAAGCGTGACCAAAGTTAGTTTTGCGTTTTTTAATAGTTTAAACTCTAAACGTTTTTGTAAAGAGCTCCCTATGCTGTTCCATTAATTTTACTAAGGGTAGCCTAAAATTGCATTTCTAAACCTTCCCATTTCGGAGAATTTCATGGAAGAGCCCCCGACATTCTATTGTAAACAAAGATAGAATAAAATGGATTTCCATTTTTAAAAAAAAGAAAAAAAAAGTTTAGAAAACAAAATTGTGGGGGAACCCCTTGTTTTCCCTCTCTTTTAACGCTACCGAAAATTGTAAAATTGTCTTTTTTGACATCAACTTTGAAAATATCGCTTGGAAGGGAACTAGAACCCCGTGTCCCGATTCTTTTCTTAGGCATATATAGATCAACCAATTTCAAAAAATTTCCGGAGGGATTTACCTGGTTCCTCATCTCTTTCCTCGTGTCCTTCCTATGTTGTCAGTATCGAAGCCTAAATAACCATCATAAAGCCTTAACCATAAACAGCTTTATAACCATAAGTATCCTTTCAAGGCACTAGGCACATAAAAAATGTGTCAGTGTTAGCTATGTTTTACGTTTCACAATTTTCTATTTTAGAACTTTAAATCTTGATTTAGGAACTTAAAGAAAAATAGGAACTAGTAGTAGGTTATTGTCTATTCTTTTGCCGACTGGGCCAAAGTCAGCCAGTCCGCCCCTGTATATATATGGCGCGCTAGCATATATGAAGAAGCAAAGTTCAACTAGAATTGATTGTAGCCTGCCCGTTAGGCAGAAAAAAAAAAAAAAAGCAATTGGAGGAAATTCAATGGGCGTAATGATTGAGCCGAGCTCCTTTTTTGGTCAAAGCAGGTAATTTTCAATATCTTTGATTTGAACAATAATTTCTTAAAAATATAGCTTTGCGTAGGGACAGACTGGCACCTCCAAGAGGACGTCAACCTTGACTTCCGGAAGACGCACAGGTTCAAGCGCGCAAAAAAAAAAAAAAATATATATATATATATATATAATGTTGTAAGTTATCGGGATTTGCTTATGCTTGCCAACATATTATTTTTATGAATATTTTTATTCAAAATTTCACCACGAAGATCACAAGTGGATAAAAATAAATGGGATGTCCCGAAATATGTTTTAAATAAAAGAAAAATTAAAATATAGAGAGAAAGAGTGATTCAGAACATTATAAGGTAGAGACACAAGCAGTTCTAAATTTTTCTAAGGTAAAAATCCGAATGAAAAACAAAAGTGCATCAAGAAATTCGAGAACCCAGATATTTAAATTGATATAAAAAGGAAAAAATATATATAAGGTACCACTGTTAAATATCACCTCAATCCAAAGTGTCAATTTTTTTTTTTTTCGTGGGCTAAAAGCGTTTGTTTTTCAAACAAACAAATTTTGAAAATTCCATTATGGAAAAACTAAAACAGTTAAATGTTTTCGGGAAAAAAAGTGGGTCAGGATATTTTACAACTTATTTTTAAAAATAAAAAATATGGACAAAGCAAAATAGGGCTAGGAAGAATTTTTTTAAGTCTATCCCCATCTTTTTACGTCGCCAATGGTAGCCTAAGACTGCATTTTTTTACAACTTTAATAGAGAAACTTCAGAGGAGATTCCATGAACCCGCTTCCACTATCATCTTAAAAGATTATCTAAAGTTGTTTTTTTATGAATCATCAATTTCAAAAAGTTTCCGAGTAAGACTCAACGAATCACATCCCTTCCCACAACGTCATCAAAGACAACTGACAACTGCGCATTTAGGACTTAAATATCCAAAATCGGGAGGGGGGGGGGTCCTAAACACTTATTCTCTTCCTAAGTCCATCGAAGAAAGCAAACAATTTCGTTTATAGGACCTTTCCGTTCCCAAAATTTTGAAGATGGTCTAAAATTTCCAACATTTTCCGGAGGAGATTCCACAAACCTTATCCAGTCACCCAGCATTATAGGTCCCACAAATGCATACTTAGAGGATTTTCGATTTTTTTTAGGGGAAAGATCACTAAAACGCCCCACCTTCACATCGTATCAGATAGTCTAAAATTATGCTTTTAGGATCTTAAATTCGAAAAAATTCCTGGAGAGTGGCCCTGATCACCCCCTCAATTTTGAAATTCTTTCCCGAAAGCGCCACCGATTGCAGCCCCTCTCCAACATTATTAAAATCGTCCAAAATTTTGTTTTTACGACTTCAATTTGTAAACAACTACAGAAGAGAGTTAACGAACCCTATTCCTTCTCGTAATGTCATCAGAGATGGTTTCCAATTGCGTATTTAAGTTTTCAATTTCGAAACCTTTCTGGGGAAGAACAGTTAAACCCCATGTATGTCTGGACGTCATAAAAGATGTCCTACAATTTTTTGATTTTCAATTTCGAAAAGTTTTCTCGCTAATCTCCCTGCATCAAAGAAAAAAAAAATCGTTAAAAAATGCGCTGTAGGACCTCAATTTCAAAAAAATTTCAGGAGGGCTCTCCCGACTCTCACCTTTTCCCAGAATCATTAGTAAAAGATCTTCGAAAATTTCATATTAAAAACAAATTGAAGCGTTTAATATTGTTTGGATTTCTCTTTTCCATGTTTTAATCTTGAACAGTAAAGGATTTATGAAAAATCTACAAAAGCAAGTTCAAATTAAAAAACATAAAGCAAATGGAAAGAGTGAAAAAAAAAAATGCTTCTTTAGTCAGTAGAGTGGCTCATAAATGACAATAATACACACCCAACTTTATCAAATGGAGGGTTTTGTGTGGCGCCGTCTAACAAGTAACAATATTCACGTAGCAGTAGTTCATATGCTGTGGAAATAAATTATTTGTTGCCTTGAAGAGGAGGTTCAATCCGTTCCATTAAGTTTTAATGAGTCGCAAATAAATGAGCTTTAATTCTGCAAATGAAAATTCCGATACAGTCAAAAACAAAATTTTAAGACACGTAGTATTTTTAAATTTTTAAATTGGGAAAATATGATGAAAACTCTATATGATTACAAGCTTGTGAAAACATGATAATAAAGTTTTTTTAATTATGATAATAATTTAAAAAATTTAAATCTAAATTGTTATAGTGTATCGTGTGACAAATTTTTTCGAAGTTACGATTTTGCAAATTTTTTTGTATTCAGGTAAGAGGATAAATTTCAGTTGGGGTAAAACTGGACTTCTTAATTAACCACGAAAGCCTTAATCACTTCGCTAGATAAGGGTGACATTCCTAACAAACGCTATAGATGGGCGCAAACACCTCGGCAATCTTGATTTAAATTTGTAATTTTTCTTAATCATACCGTCCATTTTATGGCGTCCTTTGCAAAAAAAACTATAAGAAATTAAATATACGAACCTTTAACGGGAAATCTTCCTGGTTTTAGCAATTTTGTGAATAACTTCGCGATTTTCCCGATTTATTCTTAATATTCAAGCACCTAGCGCTAAATAAGAATCAGCAAAAATATTTTTTTCCTTATAAAAAAACATATTAAAAGGCTTCTTCCTTCAGTCACGTGAACGCATTTTAACAAACGTTTTAGCATTCTCCTGTTCTTAAGTTTGAGCGTAACTGCATTATAAAAAATAAAGTCCAAGCAAAAAGAACAAAAAGCATCGCCAGAAATATTTTTTATTTTTAATTCAACAGCTATCACCAAGGCTCAAAATGAGGATCATATCATAACAACAAGTATCATATACGAAATATAATAAATATTTTTAATAAAATAATAAAACATTGAACTTAGCTAAATCTGCTATATAAATATTTAACAATAATTTAATTGTCTCAGAAAACCAGATAAAACACAGACATTAACATCATTTGTTTATTCAACCAATTGATTAATTCAAATTTAAGCACGCTTAAGAAATGCAACACTTTATAGCTGGGGCAAACCTAGCCTGGCAGCGTCGCAATGCTGGGATTAGGATCTGCGTAAGTCTTCACAACGCTGCCAGGTTAGGTTTGCCCCAACTATAGATACGACATTACCATGCAGTGGTAGAGAAGAAGTCACAGGTGACGTCAAAAGAAGCCATGCCCCGCGATAAATAAAGGACTTTTTTTATATACTTCTAATTAAAAAAAAAAAAAAATTAAAACATTTTTTCCATTTTGTCACAGTTTTTTATGTTTCTTTAAAAGTTTCCAAAGATTCCTGATCGAGTTTGTGATAGAAGTTTTCGTGAACTCGGTTTTTCTTCCCGTGGAGAACTAAATTTTCAGAAAATATGAAATGTAAAAGACACGTTTCAGCACGATTTTTTTTTTTTTTTTTTTCCTAAACCGCAAGTTAATATTTTTCATTCGTTCTAAAAGCTATGATATTTTAAAAGCTTATTGAATTTTGTGATGCTAGGAAATTTTGTATGCAGTTTCAGTGAACTATGTTCTAGATGGAATGTAAGATTTCAAAATAAATACTATATAACCCAAATAACGTTTTTTATAAAATAAAGTATTTATATTTTTCAGCACAATGCTGAATAAGGTGCTACCAAATTTTTACTTGCTTTGCGACAAATAGTATATTTATATCCATTTGCACAAGGGGAAAATGAACCTGTCGCAATAGACTGTTGCTATCGTTCCCAAACAGCGATCAATTATCTATTGGAAATGACAAAATTACGGTACAGTTGGAAGAGTGAAGCAGCGCATCCCAAATTGCCAGCCTAGCTGGCACACGACAACAACAACAACGCAAGTAACCTCATAAGGCAAAAAAAAAAAAAAAAAAAAAAAACAATCATGGACTCTGGATGAAAATGGAATGAAAAAGCCGTTAGTTAAATGAGAATAGAGAATATTGAACCAATGACTTGTTGTTTGTAAAATACGGCATTTATAAAAATGCATTAAGTACTGAAATTCAAATGACTAGAATATATTGCATTGAAAAGTCTTAGCTGCATTAGCAGAATTCATTAAATGCCCATTTAACATTATTTCAAGTTCTATCAATAACACGTAAAAAAAAAAAAAAAAAAAAAAAAAAAAAAAAAACTTTTTTTTTCCCTCCCCCATTCACTTTTAAACATTGAGAAAACAGACCTGGACATGGACATACAGAAATTATACATAAGTCATAAATATAGTACACGGCATAGGAAACATGTATGAAATAAAAAACTAATTTTAATGCAAAACAAAATTTGTTCATTCATAGATTTACACATTCATCAAAAATTTGTTCGTGCAAGGATTTTTTTATATATAAACTGGTCGCTATTCACGCGTCAGTTTTGGCGACATTGATTAAATAAAGGGCCAATTTTCAAGACTAGCAATTGGACATCTCGATTTTTTGAGGAAATATAAAATTACTCAAAGGTGTTAAAATCAAGAAGTTTATTTTTTAAACTGTGTAACCTAAAGAAATGAATTATCGCGATTTGCACAGGTCTGTCATCTTGGGGATAAACGCCGCTTTCTTCCTATGCCTGCTATGATGAAGTAGCGGGTTGATTCTTGATAGTGATACTTCTTGATTGTAGATTAACATGGAGTTAATAAGAAACAAGAATTAAGAAGCAGAACACGCTATTTCACCTATAGCAGAGTAACTATATAAATATATACTGTGGCCATACACCATAGTAACAGACATAGGAAAAAAGCGGAAGTTAGTCTCAAAATGGCGGACGGGTCGCTACTTAAACACAATCCAGGGTTTTAGTTGAAGCTTACAGCACATTAGCGAACGAAAACAGTGTATGTCGAACACTCACTGTCAATAACTTGCGTGCAGGACTGGCGCAAGCATTTCCGCAAGGGACGGGAATCGTTGAAATATGATATGTGAACTGATCAAATTTATCTCATCATCATTTATGATTTGGAGAAAAAAGTTGATCAGATCCGTGGTGCAAACAGACAATGTCTATAGTCGCAAACCTGCCTGATTACCTAACCCAGGTGCAGGGGTGCACATCAAACCTAAATCCTCAAAGACAAATTAAAAAAAAAAAAAAAAAAAAAAAATCAACGTCAAAACAACATTCCTAAAAATGTCAATGACGCAGTTGAAGCCCTAGGTGGGCACCCCTGCCGAAAGTGAGTCCATTCTTCAACAGGTTTTCAATTGTTTAGCCTACACACCGCTTAGTTATTTAAAAGCACAACACCAAATTACGACCACTGTGCCCTTTTCATTTGCTCGATCCTGATAATATATAAAGTAATAATCAATCTTTGAACTTTTTCGATTCATACAACCCTTACAACTGTGAGATTTTTCCGGTGGGGGAGGACTCTAGGCCATCCTTAGAGAGCCTTAAATAACATTTAAAATAGGCCATTATTACATTATATACACTTTTTACAAAGACAACTGAAAAAACATATTGAGTTTTTTGCTAGAAAAGAGTAATATTATTTAATTCTCCAGATGTTACCCATGCATCGTACCAATCACTGGAACTTGCACATTTTTTACACAGCCTGTCGGAATATAGACTCGATTGGTGCTGTCTGCGGTTGCCAGTGGCGCACACAAGGGAGGGGTCCAGGGGGTCCGGACCCCTCCCATAGGTCTTGCTTTTTTCCCCCGATTGATTATGATTCTATTTATTTTGTACATAGAATAATTTCAAACAAAGGTAACAATACTTTCAGTTGTAATATGTGAAAAATTAAAATCCTCTTGCTAAAATATTTTTTTTAATGTTGTGCACTTTTCCTATAACGAATTGCTTGTAAGAAGCAGAACGGTGATTATAATGAATACACTGCAATAACCATGTTTTCAGTTTTGCAATTACAGATTAAAAAGAGATTCTATGAACTTGAATCCATTTTTCAAATATGAGAAAAATAAAAGCATACATTAGTTTGCTCTCTGGTTATTTATTTAAGTATTTTCATTTAAAAATGCTAATTTAATTTTAATAATTTATTTTTACTGTTTTTCGTTCCCGATAATCGATAAAACCAAGCCAATATGTTTGACGGCATATTGGGGTATGATATGAGAATGAGGCTCTTGGCCTTGGACCCAACCCTTGTAAAATTCCTGTGTGCGCCACTGGCGGTTGCACATCATATTTATTCATCTCTATAAAGTTGAACTCATAAATAAAATGACCTTTTACAGTAATATATATACGAAATCAATAATCAAGTCAGACTTCGCCTTGTTTGGAGGGAGAGGGTCATATCAGTTCTAACACGCATATAATCTACAGTGTCTACAGTGTTAGAATTGGCAATACATGTTGAAACCAAAAGCTCGGGGGGGGGGGGGGGAGATGGTAATAAATTATGAAGGAGGAAGGAGGGAAAAGAATTCGCCTCATATTTGATTTCTGAGAGGGGTGAAATAAAAAAATGAAAAAAAAAAAAGAAAAGAAGAAGAAAACAAATAGAAGGATCACCTTTTTTTTTTTTTCTTTTGCTTTTCGACTCAGGGATAAAAGGGCCAACTGAGTGTGTGCTCCTATTGTCCCGCTTTAGAAAGAACTCTAAATTGTACTCTTCTTTCAGTAACAGTCTTTGTAATCTAATGCTATAAGCAATGAGAACGTTTTGAACTGCTGTGCACATTTATGCACTAATATGCACTTTTGCGGCGATAAACAAGGAAACAATTCCTTAAAACAGCTCTTGAACGTTTCACGGGCTGTAGTTTTATCTTCCAAGAATAATAACAATTAAAAACAGAACTATGAAAACTTCTCTAGGAAATATCATTAACATACTCTCCGTAAAAAGATTAATCATTTTCCACATGCGTCTTCAAAAGAAGCGCCGATTTCATTCATAAAATCTTCTTCCACAAATTTTCTAAAGCTTTCAAATGGGCATAACCCGTTCAGTAAGGAATTAGAAGTTTCTTCAGGCGCAAACATATGTTGCTTGCAGAAAGATAAATCTCCCGTAACATCATTGCCGTTATACAAAACTTTGATTACATGCTGTTTTGAGTTTCCAATTATAATTCCATAAAGCTCAAAAACAATTCGAGATGCAAAGGGTATCGTGTGAGCATTTTTCAGTCCTAAGGCGACATTTAAGGCCTCAATTGTCGTATCATGCCCAGAGAAGAGCTTAAAGCGAGGAACAAGTTGTTTATCTTCACTGTGATTTTTCATATCTTCAATTAAATGGATCAAGAATCCATGCGTACGAAGCAAGCAGGAGTTCACATAAGTTGCATCCAAAAGTAATTCATTTAGCTGCAATTCAATGAAAGATAATAGATTTTCTACATCTTCGATTGTGGCACACTCGTTTGTTTCCAAATTACAAGGCAGATCACTACCATGACATAAAAAATTGATCAAACAATCAAACATACTGACTGGTACAGATATATTAAATATATTTTCACCAAAATAAACGATTGGGTTAAGTTTGCGTAGGATTTCTTCAATGTCTGGATGATGCATCAACATGCTGTCAATTTTCAGATTTATTGCCATTTCTATATCATTTAGGATAGGGCAATTACAATAACTATCAAAACCACAGAACCACGTATCAAACGATGGAGTGATTCTCAGTTTAGAAATATCAAAATTGGGTAAAAATGCAAATAAGAATGCTGTAGCGCTCTGATACGTTCTATTGATAAGAGTGCTGAAGACCTTTATCTGTCCAGAAGCCCAATCTTCACTGATAAGTTTGTGAACATCAACGTAAGTTTTGCGCAAAATCTCACCAATGACTAAATGTTGATGAACTCCAACGAAACTTAAAGCTGATGGAATACATATGTCTTCGGGATATAGAGGCATAAATGAAAAGATATTCAAATTACTTAAAGGCCCACTGATTTGTTTAAACGTTTCCATATAATTTGCTAACAAAGGATGATTGTAAAAGCTGCAATTAATCAACAACTGATCTCTCATTGGTAGCATAGATGACCTGTCTCCATGACGAATTACCACAGAAACAAGTTCTAATGTTCCATTTTGAGGCAGGATTCCTAAAATATAATGCCATTGCATATTATTTTCACAAAAGTAGACATGAAAATATTATAAAGCAAAGATAAATTGATAGGATTAGTTGGGTGTAAGTGGAGAAACAAACTTTACCACATCTGTGAGATTTTTGAAACTTAACTACTGGTGAGTGAGGACTAAGAAACATAAGAAGATTTTCTGAGAGTCCATAAAATAAGTTGTTTTTTAACGCTTAGTGGTCTTATATTTTCTTTCCAGCAGGTCTATAAATGCGAATTAACTGGTTTCACATAGTTTTATTTGTCTTATGGAAAGTTACTAATAACATTTTATTATGATTATCACCTTCTGTGTTATTTTTTATGTGCAATTTAGGTGTTTCTATTTATTCCATACACTGTAAAAAAATTCCGAAACGTTACTGGTTATTTCCGTGGAGCGTTTCGGGATTTCAGAGGTTTTCACTTATTTCCCCGCAATATTAATTATCGTCGCAAAAAAGTTTCCTGCATTGCTAAAAGATACACGAATGCAGACTTTGCATTGGTGTGAAAAATATGTTTTGCTCTCAGTTAAAAGATTGTCAGAGCGTGTTTATTAAGTTTATTAAAGCTTTAGTTTGATTACGGCCCGTCCGGATTGACTAAGCTCCCAATGGGAGCAAAAAAATCACTGGATAGCTGCAGCTTTGCGCGGCGGGAACTGCAGGCAAGGAATATGTTTGGTTCTTGCTTGCAATTTTCGCGTAGCTTTGGCCATGGTTGCTCTAATGCTTCTGGAGCTTTCATGGTAAATCAGGGAGGTTCTAATCATATCCATTAGACCTATTTAATTTTTTAGAAGGTTCGCGACTGGCTTTAACAGGGGCGAATTCCCAATATTTCAGAAAGGTTACTGACTTTTATCGGAAAACGTTCCTGGTTTTTGTAAGATATATTACTGGTTGAAATTGTGCACATCAGCTGCCTATTATTTTCCAGGAATGTATCTGAATCGTTTTTACAGAGTACAGGCTATATGCTGAGGTAAATAGAAACGACTATACGTTTGTCAGCCTTCCTATTTTTTCAGGAGGTCAAATTTTGATGTTTATCACACTTTCGTGTAAATTGCAAAAATTTAGGAAGCAATTTAATTTTTGGAATGATTTTTTGGCCAGCTGCTCCTTCGACTTGTCCCGTATAGAGCATGTATGGGATCAGCTGAAACGCCAGACGCCTCCATGCATCTCTGTGCAAGATTTAGAAGTGGTTGTGTAAAATTTGTGGGTCCATCTGCCTCAGGACAACATCGGACGTTTAATTGGCTCAATGTCGGTTCGTGTTACGGCATGTATTGCAGCAAAAGGGGATCAAACGCGCTATTGAAGTAGTAGCACCGTATTTATCTCATTTCTTAGCCTGTATTTGTTTAATTGCCTGGATTTTCGAATCAAGTGTCTCCCTCACCTGCATTATTATGTATATTAAATTTCACTTCAAACCAATGCTTCCTTTTTGGGGCTCTATTTTCAATGTTCCTAAGTGTATTTCGAAAAGTATCTCTGAAATTTAAAACAATAACGTTAAAAATAAAAAGAAACTTTTTCAAACTTACATATTTTACACTTCTTCATGAAACAGAGAAGAAACACCCTATTTCCTTAAAAAAGACCTTATGGGTTCAAAGCTTAAAGAAAAAGTTAAATCAAGGGCTTGAAATCTAATTTTACTACATTATGTCCTACTTTTAATTTTTATATATAAAATCGCTCCCCCCCCCCCCCCCCAAAAAAAAAACACTTTTTTTTGAGATATGATGCTGTTGAAAGGAGTGAGCCATGTATGAAGATAAAATACCACATTAGAATTGGCATTAGTGCTGAAATTAAAGGTTCTATGTCGGAGATAGTGCCCCTGTGTTATTTATCACTGCATTTGATTGGCTAAAGGTGTTTTCTCAAGCATGAATACATGTTTGGTGACTTCAAGGGAAAACAATTTAATTTGTATTACTACATAGCTAAAATTATATGAAGCAGGAACCAGTTTTTAGAAAGGTTGGTGATATGTTGATGGTATCAAGAATAACGTGAAAAAAAATCTATTTAATTATGCTATGGGGGAGGGTTGAACACTTTTATTATGTAATTCGTGAATGAATGACTTCCACAAGTCTCAGTGAAAATATTTACTGTGTTTTAACTATGGAAGTATGTTCACTCCAGTAGTAGGAACAAATAAATAATTTGCAGTGTCAAACATCAATTCATATTCAAAAAAAATAACAATAAG
Source organism: Uloborus diversus (assembly GCF_026930045.1). Taxonomy (NCBI): domain Eukaryota; kingdom Metazoa; phylum Arthropoda; class Arachnida; order Araneae; family Uloboridae; genus Uloborus; species Uloborus diversus. The sequence goes on along the minus strand of NC_072738.1, from coordinate 51,407,867 downwards.
ATGTTGTATTAAGTGTAAAAACTTTGTTTTAATTTATGATGAAAAAAACACTTCCCGTTCCTTTCCCAACCGGTGGTTCGCGAGAGGGTACTGAGGATTTTCCCGAAAATAATATCGTAATTGCAGAAATACTGTAGTACAAAAAATAAATGATACAGAGAATAAATGTACTGTTGTGACAGAAAAAGACATTTTAAATTTTATTCCCCGTTTTGGACAAAGTTTCCAAGGGAAAAATGAATTTCAGCATATAGAGATAAAAAATGCAGGAGGAAATAAAATGTTGAACCTGATGTACGACTGAAACTGTCAGACATTTGAGCCAAAATTTGAAATTCTTTATTTCACAACCACTCCATTAAGAATTTCTTGAAAGTGGGCTGAAAATCAAAGAATTATCACTGGGTTTGTTCGTGTTAAATTTGTTTTGAAATAATTTTTTAACTCTAATTTAAGCTTGTAGCAATGTTTGTACTTCAATATTTTGCAATTATTTTTTTTTCTTTTTCAAAAAAAAAAAAAAAAAAAACTCTCAAATTTTACTGTGTGTGGGGGGGGGGGGAGAGGGGGTGTTTGTCACTTAGTGCTTAGTGCACAAGGGGTTCGCAAGACAAAAAAGGTTGGGAACCACTGATATAAAACATACGAACATGTATGCCTGAAAATGTAATTATTTTATTATTTATAAAATAACATAAAAATCCTTGATGGTAATGAATATGCAAATCAATGTACAACGTGCAAGGGAAATTAATAACAAGGGTTTTTGCTGATGGGGAGTTATTTGCATATTATTTAATCTGATACATTGGAACCAAAATAAAGAGAAAAACCGCTCTGTGGAGATCAAATTCAACACAAAGATTAATAAATACCTCATACATATAAGTTCATAACTCATTATATATTCAATACTCGTGACTTTTTATGACAGGTTTTGAATTCAGTATATCTTTCAGTTAATTATGACTTTTCAATGAAAATTTTTTCAAATTCATGACTGAAAAAAGTGATTTTGACTTTCCATTGTAATTCCAGGACCAATTTCCAAGTCATGGTTTTCAAACCTTGACATTCAAGAAATAGAAGCTTTAATTTTATGAAAAAATACATAAACAAATAAATAAAACAAAATAAATAAAAATGAACTAATAATATAAATTGCTTAAATAAATAATAAAATCAACACAGTTAAAATCATTGCTTACAACAATAGTAGCTGCTTCTGGTATTAAAAAGTTTTTTGTCATACTCAATCAAATCTTTATCTTCTTTTTTTTTTTTTTTTTTTTTTTTTGACTATTATTTTGAATGTTAGTTTCAATTAATTTGCAAAATCAAAAACTATTTGTTGATGAAAAGCTATACCTCGCTACGATATTTCGTTCACCAGCTTGAAATTACATTAAAGCAAATATTAGGTACAGTCATAGAAAAAAAAAAACGAAACACTTTTAATTATTCGGCCATTATACATGCTAGAAAGGAAAGAAAGGTGTCATCCTACTTGGTTTAAAGTCTTCTTTAAAACTACGTTGGTAAAATTTTGATAAGGGACCATATACAAAGCAAAACGAGCATCAACTCTTGATTTTCAAATGGGAACCCCTATTTTTTACTACATAATTATGTTTAGACCGCAAAATACAGCCAGGGTACGAAATTTCACTGCATTCCGTGCAGTAGAACAGGAGTTATTAACGAAAAACGTTTTAGGGGACCGTCACCACATTGAAAACGCTTCTTTCAAGGTCACGGCTCATCAAGTAACGGAATGTAAATAAAGAAAAGATCGAGATTATCCAGCTCAATTCATGATCTTTTGAAATTCTCCTCTTTTTCCGTAATTCGAAACTTTTTGGGCCGATAATGTTGCGCCAAAAAGCGATTTACGGTCGAAAACTTTTTTTTTGAAAAAAAAGTTAAAATATTTACAGATTTTTGTCTATCAGGATTAACCTAAGAATGACGGACCGGGTTTGACTGGTCCCATCGTATAGATTGTTGTTTAGTAAATCGAATAAGGACAAATTAAAATTAATGGAACTTTTTGCCTTTTCTAATATGAGCCTATCGGATTGCTTATATAATCATTCAGCAAATTAGCCTCAAAGAAATGTAAATATCAAACCTTATACCTAGAATCATGATGCGAATATGTTTGATAAAGGTATTGCACCTATGCTACAGGTTTATTTTGGAATGAATAGAAAGTCTTTTGATGTAAAATGGAATTGCGCGTTTTTAATTTCGCAGAACATCGGCAGAAGTTTGGGCCATCGCACACAAAAATATAAAAAATGTACCGCACAACGTGGGAAGTTGCTGCATTAAATAGATTGGAGACACGAGAGAAGCAAGGTTTATTTATTCCGTGAAAATTTGCTCTATATACATAAAATGAACGAAGCATCAATCTGAAAAATAAAACAGAAACAGAAGAATATAAATACCCGTTAATGAGCAAACTGTTCATACTCGAACTTTATTTGGTAAAAATTTGATTATATAAATTAACACAGTGGACAAACACGGTAATTGTTTTAGCGGCTTTTTGGAATAAAAAAAAAGAGAATTTGTTTCAAATCCAAATTTGATGCGGAAGATCATAATGCGTGGTAATATTAAAAAAGCATAACACAATTGGCGGTTTAAGTTAAATATGTAATGACTCTCAAAAACAATTTAGGAAAGTAATTTCCCAATGCTATTTCTAGCAACAAGTTTCGACATGGTCCAACCCGTGATTTAAAAAGACAAAAGTTATTTTAGCTCAAACCAAGGTGAACCGAAATCAGACTTCTTGTCATTTCTCTGATTTTGTAACTTAGCAGATGCAAACAAAGCTTAGTATTATTTGATTTTGTATCGCGTACTATATACTTGCAAATGAGCATCTCCTATAGTGTGAGGCTATAGGCTGGCACAGCTATAGCAATACTACATGAACCATACCCGGGACAGATCAGTTTAATCTATCCAGAGACTACAATTTCGTCCTTGCTACGGATTTCGTAGACGGGAATCGAAACTAATCGTGCGGGATGCAGAAGTCACCTCATTGAAGTTAAGAGTGCGAATAAACTGGTAGGTAAAGTAAATTTATTTGCTGTATGTTTACGGCATCTCACTGGTGAGATAAATTTTCTTCATCCACCAGTTTTTAGGCACTCTCGGCTTCAATGACATGACACCTGCTTCCTTGTTCGATTAATCCAGATGTTCAGTGCAGGGCTGTTGCGCTCATTATTAGGATTCGCTGTAGCCATCGAATGGGATAACCAGACCACAGTGGAGACGCGGGCCACATTCAGCCCTCGCGGCTGATCCATGTGGCCCGTTGTTTGCTTAAAGAATATTACCAGAAAGTTGAATTAGAGTGCTAGTGTCTTAAAGGTGGAGCCGAATATTCAGATATTGGATTCTGAAAAACATGCATTTAATAAGATAGGCATCTAGTAGTTTATAACAATAATTTTTTACAACCCTTTTTTTTTTGGTCGATATTTTTCCACGTTATTAAAAAAAAAATAATAATTAATTTGAATTCTGAAACTTTGAATTCAAATTATGTTTTTCGCAATCACGAGTTGCGACAGGACCCTACTCATTGGTTACTACTCTGCTCACTTGTTTCTAGACGCAGCTCTCGTCCCTCCAAGTCTACCCTCCTGTTGAACGGAGACGTGTGTATTAGTTGTGTATGTGTAGGCTTTTGTGTGTGCGTAGACCTGTGTGTATGCACGTTGGCGTGATGTGTATGTGTGTGAGTGTGTATGTGTATTAGCGTGCGTGTGTCTAGGACATGGAAGCCACCAACCAGGAGCGGCTGCCGGAGGACGGAGCCGCGCCTGCAGGTGGCGGTGGTGGTTGAAAAAGGCACGGAACATCAAAGACGGTCAAATGAGAACAATAAGCAATCGTGATTGCTCAAAAAAAAAATTGAAATTTTATCTTTGTCTTGCGAGAATAGTTTTAATGTGAAATGCACGGACAATGACCGAGAAAATAAATAGAAAAAAAAAGGATTTAAATTATAATTAAGAATAGACAAAAACTCAACTTAATCTAACACGCAAATTAATGTTTTGTTAAAAAAAGTTCACAATTAGCTGCAACTACTACTTTCGTGCAGAATGAGGCTCAAAGCACGCGGTCCTCTACTGCTACTAAAATTTCCTCTCCTACTACATTGAAAATTATTCAAATACTTTACAAAAAATAATAATAATAATTCCTAAAAACCAGTAAACTTATCTAAGAGCAAATATTACCTATTGACCCATCTGGATACTGTTAAAGGCGAAACTTCACACTGTCGGCTATTTTTCGAGTGCTTTTTCCCGATTTAGACAAGGCAATAATTTTTCCTTTTAGCAAATTATTACCGGGAAGAGCCATTAATTCTACACTGTCTATTGCAAGGAAAAAAAACAGATGCATTTTAAGTGTCTCTTTTAATTAAAAAATTTCTATAAAATATTCTTTTATTAAACAATGAAGTAGTGTTTCGCATTATTTACACATTGACGTTTGAATGATATCCACAAAAAACTGACGGTTGCAATATTGTGTTGTTTTTCTGCTGAGACAACGAATGAATTTATGCATTTAAAAAATTCATAGACGTAACTCTAATGTAGAAAAACCACGTTATAATTGGTTTGCTTATTTTGTTGAACATTTTTTTTTCTTTTTTTACGAAGAAACCAACTTTCATAATTTCTGTTTTAAAAAAGTATACGGTCCCCTAAAGTAAGAAAAAATGAAGTTTTAAGCATAGTGCAAAAACTACTGAATATTTTGAGCTCAAATTTTGGATTCCCGCACAAAAGCTCTTCTAGATTGTTTTTCTGTTAAAATTTAATATGGTTTCAGATCATATTTTTTTCAAAAAGTATTAAAATAATTCATAAAAAAACTAAAATTATATTTTAGATGTTGTAAAGGGTGTTTTTATTATTGGGTCGACTCATATTTTGATATAAAAAAACAATCTTTGCCGTGCCTAATCTAGTTTTTGTATTATGAGTAAAAATATCAAAATACGTTTTAACATTACGAGAGGAATTTTTCAAAACTCGATTCTGAAGTAACGGCTGGATCGAATTAAACAAAACTTTGCATACAAAGTTAAAAAAGGATGCTGATCACAAATATGTGATAAAAAAAGGGGGTTCTCATTGAAAAATTTGAAGTTGATGCTCGTTTTAATATGAAGACGACCCCTTAACAACAATTTTTTAACATAATTTTGTAGAACTTTTTATTCCTGAAACAATGACACCTCTCACGTGTCTGTAGTGTCAATAGTCTTTGAATACGATCGAGTGTTTCGTTTTTTTTTTCTATGACTGTACATATGATGTACAGAGTGTTGAAATATTAACTTCATAAACATGTTTCTAATAAATTACCCCAAGGATCAAAAACTGACAAAAAAATTATAATTGTTATGCTTTATACATGCATTAAAATTTCCCATTTTACATCAACCAAATGTTTATGCCCAGGGGTGCCCACCTAAGGGGCGGGGGATCATGGCACCATTGAAGTTTTTAGGGGTTGCTTTGAGGGGTATTTTTCTCATTTTTAGGGGGGCTCTTGCTTTTGGGAGGGGGTCTTCACAATACATAGGGGTGCACCCATGCTCTTAGGGGGGTGGGCATCGCGAAAGCTGAAAACAGCCAAAACATTTTTTTTAAAAACCTTTAATAAAAATATTTGAATAAAATGTACCTCTTAACTGTCTTACACCACATTCTCCAAGGGAAATAAAATCCAGTTTTCCATATTTCATACATTATAGCAGGTAGATCAGTCATAGATATATTTTAAAAGGATCATAAAAAGTTTAAGAGTTATTTTGGAAAAACAGGAGCAAAGAAAGGAAGACCCAGGAAAACATGGAAATAAGAGTCAAAAGAACATAAAAGAACAAAAATGGTTGATCTGAAGAAGATCTCCATCTCTCATAGCAAGTTAAACAACCTACTTTAAGTCAAAAGTTTTCAAATGCTTTCACTGATAGTTAGTAAAAAGAAATTGATGATATACAACTTTTATTTTAGACTTTCACTTTATTTTATTACTGAAATGACAGCACATTTTGTAATTGAAATGTTTACAGTTTTGTGATCAGAATATTCAACCAAGTTTAACCTGGTAGATAGCAGTCTTCATTTACATGTGTTAACAAGTAGAACAATAAACCTATTTTGCCTCTTAAAAAAAACAAAAACACTAATTTGTACTTTCAAGCCAATTGTTTCAAGCAAACAATTAATGCTTAATCATGTCTATAAAACTAATCTGTTTTATAGACATAACCATTTTATTGTAGTTGTAAAATGAAACTAAAATGATTACTAACTATAATATTTTAAGCAGCAAATAGTTAAGATATCAATTAAGATGTTTGAAATACATAGTGTCATAAAAATTAACAAACGAATTGCTAATAGTTGAAGAAAAAAAAATTGACTTTCATGATTTCATGTAAATTAACTGCATCAAAAATACAGGAATAAAAATTAAAAAGAAATGCACAATAAAAAAGGAACCAAACCATAAGGCAAAATTCAGATCATAGTAAAGTTTTGAATGAATAACAATGTAAATTTATTACTAGGGCTGTTTTCTTTTTTTCAACCTCTGATAGGCTATAAACAAAAGGTTAAATAAGAAATTAAAATAAATGCAAAAAGTAATATATAATAAAAACTACTTCCTTACACAATTATCCTATCAAGTGAGGCGTTTTAATATCAGTAGACAAGCCTCAAAATACCCTCTTCACAAAATATTGCCATAAAGTGAGTAGTGACTGTTCTAATCATTTTGGAAGCAGAGCCTGACCACTCAGCCACTTTGTTTTACTGATAAATTCACTTATGATGAACATTCAATTATCCTTAACCACTTGGTCAACTCGTTGAACAAGTTTGTCTGTAGGGTCAAACTTTCGTCCTAGACTCCCTTCGTCATGCACATCACTTCAGCTATCTTCAACATTTTGACACTATTTAGAAATAACAAACTCACTCATAAAAACTGTACATACACTCAACACATTCTTTGATAAATTTATGCAGCACTATTCCCTTCTGTCTAAAAGAAACGAGTAACGTTTCCCAATGGGGTTGTTTCCATCAGTCAAAAGTACTACTTTTAGTCACTGAAGTTGATAGAATAAGCAAAAAAAATAATAACATGGAGCAAGGGAAAACTTTCATTTTCAAAATGTTTTATTTTTAATTAATCTTTTAAAACGTCCCATTTTTCAAACAAGGCGTGGTCTATTAAAGGCACAAGTGATTAACTTTGGCGGGCTGAATGCTTAAGCTGTCTACTGCATTTCCACTGTATAATAATCATGAAGGGAATTAAATATTGCGCTCTAAGCTTGTTATCAACCATAACGTTGCTAGTACAGGTGAGTAAAGAAGTGAATTAAATATAATGCTCTACGCTAATGGCATCAGTGACGCTAATTTCATCACTTGTGATCTCATGTGCAGAAGCATAAAAAATGAAATTGAATCTGTGCACTGATTAAAATAACTGTTAAAGAACACTGAACTTTGTCAATTTATTTTAAAAAATGGTCAAATCTTATGCTTTTAATAATTCCATATTCTTTCAAAAAAAAAAAATTATTTCGCAAACGACCCCATTGGCATGAGAATCAAAAGAGACAATCATGTCTATGTCATAACAGCTGCTAAACAAAGAATGGGTACTGATAGTGTAGGGGAAATGTGCTGTTGCCTACTACACACATCAATCACCTGCAGCATGCCTGGCCTTCCCAGTGTACGATTGGAGGTTGAAACAAAAACAGCCCTCATATAAGATAGTTCATTAAACATAATTATTAAGCATTTACATACAACACCTGCTAAAGTTTTGACACAACATATCATGTACAAAATGTAAGATAAGGAAAAGTTACATTAAGTTATCTTGAAACTCTTTACATGAAGACATTGTCAAAATAATGCAAAAAGAATATTAAAACCCAATTACCTACTTTTTCTTAATTTAATAGGAAAATATTATTACATCGATATCCACATTGTCAAGAATCAGCTTCAACATATAATTCACAACTGAAACAATTACTTTGATATGCCTCATTGAACTTTGAAGAAAAATGGAAGTACAGTGAAACCCCTCAAATTGGGGACTCAAAGGGGAAATTTTTTTTGTCCGCAATAGAGGGGTGTCCGCAGGGTAGGGGTTTAATGATGTTATTTGCCTTGGAATTGGGGGAGAGGGGTGTACGTTAGGAGGGCATAGTTTACTGCATCAGTTTCTCCTCACAATCAGAAAAAATGCAAGAAAAGTATTTCTTTAGAAATCTGTTTACACAACGAAATTAATGTTTTGACACCTTTAAAAATATTTAAGAATGCAAACAGTTAATAAATTAACCAAAAAGCATTTCAGGGGAAGAATATTTTTTCCATAAATGTTGTTGGAGTATTAGGATTCAGAAATTATTATTATTATTATTATTTTTTTTTTTTTTTTGCTAAAAGTCACAATATTTAAAACAAGCATGTTCCTTAAAAAATTACTTTAAAAGTAAACAGAAAACATATGCCTATTTACAATGGCACATGAATTTTTCATGAAGAAATTGGAATGATTATTAAACTTCTTATATAATTTACATCTAGTGGACAAAAACCAACATCTGACAGATTTTCAGTTCAAAAAGGAAGAATTCACTAATTTTTTTTCTTCATTCATAATTTTAATGAATTTCTAAAGTAAATTGGTCATTATATTTTTTATTGGTTTAATAATTAGGTTAAAAAATACTCTTTAGGTGTTTACCTCAACCACCCAGCCACCTCAAATAACTAAAATTTGCTCCTGCTAAATTTAGGCTACAACATAGATTCAAATGCACATGAGGCAACCAGCAACAGGTTCTGGGCCCTGCTAGTCAGTTTATTAATCCCCGATGAAGATCAATGAACCTCCTAAAGCTATCTACCCCCCTTACTCATTAAGCCTCTACCACTAAGCTGTCCCAAGTGCCCACAAACCCACTAAAGTAGTAATGTTTCCTCATTTCCAAATAATCCTAAGATTTGAATAACTTAAAAATGACCCCTTGTCCTGGTTTCCATGCAAAAATTTAACATGGTAATATATTTCATTTTGATAAATTTAAACAACTGAATCTTGTCCCTTCTGACTCTCTTTTGCTCTAGGCTAGACATATTAAGCCTTTAAAGTCTGGCATTATAATCAAAATCCGAAAGTCCCCTTACCAGGAAAAAATAATAATAATAATATTAAGCATTCATAAATATGTTAAGTCAATTAAATGCCAACTCTTATTTAATAATTTGAAATGATAATTATTTTTTTAAGTAATTTATAATATACAAGAACAACATTTGGGCTTCAAACTTTACAGTTAATTAAAGTTTTGAAGTTCTACACTATATGAAATATTAAATATTGTTTACAAACAATGAAATTAAACTAATCTTTGTAATCAAAGTATGATAACAGTAAACTATGGTGCAGGAAAATTAAGCCTTCTACTAGATTCTTTATATGTAACATGTTAACATGATTATCAGTTGTGTTTTCAAATCATGTGCCAGTATCAGGAAAGAAATTAGCTATCAATTTATGCAGAACTCCATACAAACATTAACCAAATTAGCCATTTACTATATTAATTTGCATTTGCTTTTGGAATGATAAAGTTATTATTTATTTTCAATTAATTATTATACTTTAAATTTAGATAAATTTAGGATGTTAAATAGAAATGCATTTGCATTTCAAAAAAGACAAAATAGATAAATCTTTTCGATTTTAAATTGGCATAAAATATAAATGCAAATATTACAGTAAATTTTAACCAGATATTCAGCATTCGGCTTAAAATTCGGTTCAAATTTTAACCGAATATTCGTTATTCAGTATATGGGAAAAAAAGGGGAATTTGGTGAATCCCTAAAATGAATGCATAAAAAAACAAATATTAACATCTTAACATACATTATGACTAGAGTACTTTAATAAAATGCTTTTCTTTATAAAAAAACATGATATTGAAAAAACAAACTAATCTTTAAAGAAAAACGACTGAAATTAGGATTCTTTTCAGACCGCTTTATAACCTATAAAATACCACAAAATACTTCTTTTTTTCCCCCCGACCAAAATACAAAAAAAAAAGGAAAAAAAAAAAGAAAGAAGTTAGCCAGGAGCTAGTTGGCATTGTTGTAAATTTTAAAGAAAAGTGCTATTGGCACTATCTAAGCACAGATTTACTTAATGCCTATGTTCAACGAGCACCACCGGTAGCGACCAGTTGGTTACGTGACAGCAATGACGTCAGCGGTTACTAACCGGTTGTTCATGAGCCAATGCTTCATCGCACGCTTTTGGTTGATTACTGGTTACTTGCGCAGACGAATAACATGCAGGTGAAAAATACTTATAATTGGTCAAAAATGCCACGTGGTTCTCACAACCAATCAACCAACTTAAGTTGCAGTTGACCGGTAGATCAACTAGTGAGGCTCATAGAACATCGGAAGCAACCAGTAGCTCTCAAGAATGCTGCAGTTAGCAACCGGTTACTCACTGGTCGACCGGTGAGGTTCGTCAAATGCAAGCAAAGTGTGATACATGATCTTGTAGTAAAAAAGATGGGCTGTTTGCCACATTCAGCAACATCTATGTATAAATAAATAAATCAATCAAAATCTATGCCAATTAGCATCAATTTCATTAACAGTTGACTTCACAATTTCAATACTTTAACAAGACTGAAACTTTATTATTTTCATTATTGAAACATATATTTAAATATTATCCATGCATTTATTATTTCATTTTATTTATTTATTTACTTAATTAATTGTGAAAAGTCTATGTTGAAAATAATATTACTATTAAAAAGAAGCTCTGTAAACCACATTGTGCAGATAAATGTGTTTTTTTCGAACTGTTTTAGTTTTGATTCCAGCAGAATTATTAGCATTGCTATCTAACGGTTTCTTAAACTTTTTTTTGATGTGCTGTTTTTTTTTTAGTAATTTCTTTTTACTTATTTATTTTTTCTACTTTACATTCATTACACTTTTACAGTAGTAAAAGAAGTAAAAGCTTCTTCCTCTCTTTTCTTTTTTCTCTCAAAAAGTTAAAAGATTAAAAATTGGATTTGAAGCATCTAAAAAATAAAAGTATAAAGAATTTAAAAAATCAATAAACAATATTCACAGAGCAGAGTATTGGATGAAGAATATTACTTCTTCTATGAGAGTGTCTCCAAGCTGATTATTATTATCGTTATTTTAACTGCATGTGAGTTTAAGGCTACAAAAATGAGTTTCAAAACCACGGAGAAATGACAAAACAATGTCAAGTTTACTATTCTTACACCGTAGAACAGTGGTGCCCAACCTACAACCCATGGGCCACAGGTGGCCTGCAAAACAGACCCAGGTAACCCATTGTTTTGTTTAATTTTGTAAATCGAGCACCAGGAGTAATCACAGTGCCACAAATATGGAGCCGAATATTCAGAAATTGGTTTCTGGAAAACAGATACAATAAATAAAATAGGCATCAAATAATGATAACCATAATTCCTGGTTTGTAATTTTCTTTCTTCTATATTTTTTTTAACTATTTCAATTATGAAAATTTTAAATATTTTGAAATTTCATGTTTGTATTGGCCCGAAAAATCTTTTAACAAGAGGTGCAGCACTTGAGTAAAAAGCGATTGGGCACCACTGCCATAGAGCAAAAAGCTTCTGTGATATACATTACGTATATAAACACATTGACATATTAAAATGTACACAATAGACCTGCCAATGTCTGATATCTGATGAAAAAATAATAATTCACACAAAATCATCAATGACAGAAAAAATGCAATATCAAAGTTTGATGACATTAATTTGTTTTGTTTTTTAGTACAGTAGACCCTCATTTACACAGTAATTGTTGCACATATTTGATAATATTATACGTCGTTTAAGATTTAACATCTTTATTTTATTTTACGCAGATGTGGCACTGCAAATAGATTAAATTTTTACCTCTTTCAAAATCCGAGCACCTGAGATTTTAGATCGGAATAACGATTATTACCAGTGCCCCCACTCGTAATAAACTGTATTGGGATAACAGAAACATTTTTTGTGCTTGATTCCAGAATTCTTTACAGAAGTAAAGTTATTCAATTCACACATTGCAGAGCTCACTGGAAGAAAAGCTTTCAGAAGTAACAAAAGAGAACAAAATCAACATCTACATTGATGACACACAGCCCAAAGCTTTCACACTGAAAATTTTGAGCCATTCCTTGACAATGGCAAATGATCTTTCTGATTTGTACATGAAAGAAGATTCCATCAAAATCATGGAAGTGTTAATGCCCCATAAAAAAAATAAATAGTAAAATAATTAATTTCAATTCTTAATAACGAAAAGAATATCATAAACAGCTCTTTTTTATAAACACTAAGTCAATCCAAGTTTTCTGTATGCACACTGTGCATATGTATTGGAATAAATACACATTAAACTTATCTATACTAATATTATAAAGAGAGCGGATTTTTGTGTGCTTATATGTTCGAGGTAATCTCCGGAATCATTGCAACTATTTGAAAAATTCTTTCACCGTATGAAAGGTGCATTCTTACTGAGTGACAAAGGCTATAAATTATTCATATATGTACTCATACTAATTTTTTAAACTAATAGTTTGTCTTCGCCACCAGTTCATGTTTTGTACCGTTTTATTCATATAAATGTAAAAACAAACACAGATTGTCCAGTACCTGCAATGACAAAATAGTTACAACTCCTCTGTGAACTGAATGGTAAGGTAATGGTAACCCGTAAACGAAAAAGAGTTCACGATGTCAGCATAAGAACTCAAAAATCTTTACATACATTTGAAGCTGCAGAGGATAAGGTATATAGCATTCTACTACCCTTGGTCATTGCGAGCCATTAAGAGTCACAGAATGTTGGATGAAACATAACTGACATTCGTTTCGGGCAAATTAGTTGTTGAATTCAATTAGTGAAAATAGACGATAATTATCGGTGTTTCTAAAAGGTGTTTATTTGCATGCATTTTGGGCTATCCTGTAAGGTTTTTTATTCAAACTAAAATTGAAATAAAAAGCATCTGATAATTTCGTTTACTTAAGTACATTTAGTTTAGAAAATTCTCAACTCAGAGAGAAATTGCACCTAATTAGCGTACATTCAAAGTTAAGAATTAAAACAATAATGAACAAAATACATTCGACAGGGAAGAATTTGACTAAGAAGAGGAAAAAATAAATAAAAATTATTCGGAGAAATATTTTTTATGATAACAGTATTTAAGCATTTAAAAATGATATAATTAAAAAATATAGCTCACAAATATCCTATCAGAAAGAGATTGCCAAGGAAAAAAAAGAGACAGAATATTACAGGCATGTGTAAAAAGCAAGTTTTCCCAAGAAAACGAATACAAAGGGCAATATGAATTTAGTAATTTAAGAATTAATTTAGAGATTTTTCACGATCCAACATTTTTCCAAAGTCTTTTGACAGTCAAAGATCCTTCCAACCTATCAAGCAGCATGTATAGAACTAGGTCTTATAGAGGAGGACAAACCTCGGAAACTAATCTTATTTGATACATGTAACTTTCTTACTTCGCTCCTAAGCTCATAGAATTGTTTATAACTAACTTAACTCTTATGTTAACTATTAGATCCTATTGCTTTATGGCAAACATTCAAAAAAGACCTCTGTGACAACAGTTTGTGAGGAGAGCGTCAGCAGAAATCCTAGGATTGTCATTCAATGTCAAACGATATAACCCAAAGTCTTATCAAAACAAAAGGTAACATTTGTCAAAGGCTTTTGTTTGCCACTGCCACACAGAATCAAGAAAAATAATTCTGTTAACACAAGATTGGAACAAGGAAACCAGGAATCCAAATTGATGTTAATCAGCATACTTGGTGAAACTGGAAAAACACGAAATTCAACACTAGTCAAAAATACTTAAAGGTGGAAGAATGACAATTCCACATTTAAACTACTTTTAATATTTCCTCCAGAAATACTTTGGATGTTCCACAAGAAAAAACGGGCGATTGGGAGGTTTTCTTCAATAGAGTGTCTCATAATGTACGACCAATGTTCGATGAGGCACAGATTTTGACCCAAAAAGGTTAAAAAGGTTTAGACACAATTATGAGAAGTGTCACCTTTGTATTTGACGATGATTTTCATCAAACTCTTCCTGTGATACCCTAGAGGAACCCGTCCAGATATACTTCAAGCCTGATTAAAGTCGTCCAATTTTAGGAGCCCTTTATAATCTCTGCATCTTAAGAACAACTAGAAGAACCAGTTTAGGAGAAGGTGGTAAGCATTAGTAGAGTTTTTTTATTACAAGTAAGTAACGGAAAATACCTGGAAAAGGATATCGTATCAAAATAGATGAGGTGTGAAATTATCTCTAAATAATTTGATCTTCAATGTTTATCCTGAAACCAAAACTTTTTGTCAAAAAACTACGTCTGGACATGCGAGAGGACTATAGTTATAGGTTTTTTCAACAACGCTGTGAATCAAACCATTAATTCCGTAATTCCTTAACTCCTCAGGGCTTCTCTTCATGCTTTTAAAGTAAGAGGCGATATTTCCATAATTTTATTGCACAACTTTAACTTTCCTAAGCTATGATATGGAATTGGACCTCAATTAAATTCACTATGGAATAATATGATTCAGAGTATACTCTTGCAGCAGATCAGTTGATATCATATTTTTTGCATCCCCATGGTTCCTGCATATTTCCTTTTCCAATTAAATTTACAATTTCCAATGATAATTTCTTATGCCATCACCATCATCAAATCTGAAGTTCAAATGTACACCTATACGATGCATAGTACAATGTACCTACAGAAATATTGTATCGTATTCAGTGGGAATTATATGTTGGTCTCTTTTGATCAGGAAATGAGGTAAATTAATTTATTTCAAAAGTCATAAAAACAAAACAAAACAGCTGCTTACAATTAAATTTAAAATTAAAAATTATTTGCATAATATTTATTTAAGATAAATAGCTTTTTAACCAGAACAAGGTCGGAACGGGCCGCTAGTTATAAATATTTATCTGTCACTACAATGAATGTTTTTTTTTTCCATCTAAGGAACCTAACCCTATTTTATCAGTTTTTAAGTCTTAACTTATGTGGTTTTGTTTTACGCGACATTTCGGTGGAACCTAAACCTCACATAAAAAGATGGTCTACTGTACTTACATAAGTATAGTGATGATTAGGCCCAGATCTATAAAATTTGGGTCACCCTGCAACAAAGTCTGTAGGGTATCTGTAAATATGTCCCTCCCCAGGCGCTAGCAGAGTATATTTGCAAAATTAATAAGTATTAGTCTCTTAGTGTCAGTTTTTTCAATTTTTTGTTTCCATTTCTCGAACTGTTGGGCCCCTTATGGACGCCCCCCCCCCCCTCCCTCTGTGGGTAGGCAGACCCGGCCTGGTGATGAACCTCTTATTCTTAGCACATAATCATCACACAATTGCCTGCAGAAAATGCGCAATGCTTCTAAGCAGGTAACAGTAATTCCTTTACTAGTGTTTCTTCTTTTCAAACCACTAATACAAATCAGACGAGAGAGTTAAATAAGTAGCAGTTAAATCTTTTCTTACGCAAAAAATGAGATGAAAATTCCATTTTATTTTCGAACTCATGAAGCATTCTGATCAATTTGAGCACTGCCAGATTTTCTGTGACTAAAATTATATAAAATAACGTTACTTTCATCATGCAAATTTAATTCACAGAATAATTCCTTGCATAAATTAGCATAAAAAGCAATGTTTCCAAATGCTTTGATTTTGTCAAAAATTTTTGAAAAAAAAATTGATTTGCCTACTTTCTCACTGAATTAATATTTACAAAATGTCTATTTCAGACCAGTAATCGACTATGATGATTTTTCCATACTGGCAACAAATTTAGCATCATCAATGAAGACAGATTGTAACACAAAAAAACATCAAAAAACATTTTTAGAAATAAAATAAAATGCATTTTTTACATAGAAATTATACAAAAAATTTGCTCAGAACACTAAAAACTTAGCTCTATATTTTAGTCCCATAATAGCTCGAGAAGAAAAAAAATTCCCATAAAATGTCATAAACTTTACAAAACTATGATTTTGTAAAAATGAAACAAAAATTCACAAAACAGGGACTTTGGAAGAAATATTGTATGAATTCATTCATGTATATAACACTGACTGAACAAAAAAAATAAGCTGACTAGACTTTCTGAGATGACTTAAATGAGTTTAACTATTCAAAATAAGAAAAAATAAAAAAATTCTACATTAGATTTTATTTGCAGAATTAATACTTTAAAATGTGAATAAAAAAAATTAATAGTCTCAACTGCAAAACAAAAATAAATGAATAAATTCTCAGCCACAGGCAAATTTTTTAAAAACCAAAAAATATTATGCACACTAGCCACGTTCTTCCACTGCAAAATATTTAAACAAAATTTGGACACAGCTAAATTGTTGTGTTCTAATTTAAAAAGTAAGTTTCAGTTTATATCTCACTGACTTAGTTCTTAAATTGAGAACTTCTTTCAATACATATAATCACATAATTTTTTTGTGAGTCTTTCCCTTGATGATCTTTATATGAACTATAAAGTTCCCTATTCACGCAAATTGGCTATTGTGAATTGAGCAGAATAAAACTTAACCTGTTCCTGAGTCGTTTTTTCCACAAATTTGGTTGGTTCAAAATGTTTTCTACATTTATGAGAATACTCTACTTTCTGAGGAGTTTACTTCAGACCAGTTTTATTCTGATACAACAATCCTCAGCTCACAATTCAAATTTACTCCGACCTACCCATATTATTTTATTTTATTTTTTAAATTTTCTTCAATTTTATTATTTTATCATTCAATTCAGGACTTTAACTTTGTTTCAGCTAAAAGTTCTTCTCTTTAAAAGCATTGATTTTTACTTTTATCTTTAAATAATTTTCTGTAAGTACCCCAAAGCATGTTTGTATATGCTTAGCATGTTTTGGTTTTACTTTTAGTATTAAAGTAATAAAGTATATAACAAACAAACAACATAATAAATAAAATGTAGATATAAATAAAATGTAAATATTTAAGTAGATATAACAGAAATATAAAAAAATAGATAATAAATATTGCATTTCATCTATAAAATTGTTATAAGTACTTTGAGTGTTTCAAAATTGAAAAATTCATTAAAATCGTCAAAGTATAAAATTTCATAGCAACTTTAAAATAGGCTACAAAATTATCCATCTAATGTCACAACCTGGGAAATTGGCAGGTCTGATATAGAACAGAATAAATTGAAAGTCTTTATTACATAGTTACAAAGATTGTTTTGAATGAGTAAACTCGATTTTATGGAAGAACAACACGTTTTGTACCTTTCAAACACCATGTACATTTGGACAGAAATGTATGAACTGAGATTTGGTAAGTAGCTGACAAAGCATTCAAGCTTTATAATACTCATCAACATAGGAACTATATTTTACATCAAAAGCTTCAGAAGTTGCATGTGTAGAATCACAGGCTGCTACAAATGATGATGCACCCATTGCTAAAACAAAATCCTCTTTGACAAATTTCTGGAAACTTTCAAATGGGCAAACACCATAATCAGAATATTGTTCAGTTTTCTTTAAAGACTCCCTAAAATTCATTTTGCAAAAGGATAAATACTTTGTCACATCTTTGCCATTGTACAATACTTTCAAGACGTACTTCAGCTTGTTGTTCACGGTATGACTGTACAGTTCAAAAACAATACGAGAGGCATATGGGATTAAGGTACCATCATCAATACCTAAAGCAGTTGAAAGAGGTTCTAAAGTTACATCATGACCGGAATACAGAACAAATCGGGATGTCACCTTTCCATTAATAAAACTTTTCATATTGTTGACCAGATGTACGAGAAAGCCCTGCATTCTCAGTTTAGCAGTTCTTGTATGAGTGCCATCTCGCACAAACTGGCGTCCTTGCCAGTCAAGATAAGCAATAAGATTGCGCACATGTTCAAAAGTGACACATTCATTTGTACCAGGAATGCAAGGCAAGTGAGAGCCGTGACAAACATAGCCCATGAGACTATCAAACATTCCTATTGGTGCTGAGATGTCAGAATGGTTTGGATGAAACTTAACAATGGGATTCAGTTTTTGCAAAAGATGCACAACAGCAGGATGAGAATGAAAAAGTTTTTTCATTTTTCTGTCTAGCAGTGCTTGTAAGTGTTCTAACAAAGGGCATCGACAATAATAATCAGTCATACAAAACCTAGTATCAGGAGAGGGAATGATCTTTATGTTTGAAATGTTAAAACTAGGCAAGAACCCGAAAAGAAATGCAACAGCACTTTGGAATGTTCTTGAATACACAGTACTGTACAATTTAATATGATTAGAAGTCCAGTTTTTATCCAAAAGATTATGATCTTCTATGTACGCTTTTTGAAGTACATGGCCAACCATTAAGTGTTGGTGAGCTCCAGCTAAAGTCATTTGAGCGGATGTGCAATGTTTTTCGGCAGGGTGCAAAGGAAAAGTGGTAAAAGGATACAAATGTTTAGCAGAGCCACGTAAGTGCTTAAGAGTTCTAAGATACCTATGAAGAAGAGGACTAGGTGGAGTGCCGCAGTTAATTATAGATTGATTCCTGATTGGACGAAGAGGAGCACGATCACCATGTCTAATTACAACAGACACAAAATCTAAAGTTCCATTTACAGGTGGTTTACCTACAATAAACAAATTGGAAAAGTCAGTTTAGAAAGGTTAAAGTTCAGAAATATGTGCATGCATGCAATGCAAGAAACCTGTGCCAGAAATGAAGAAATGCATATCAGAAAACTGGTAAGAAAATTTAAAACAGTGCTTTTAAATACAGTTTGACCACGAATTATATGTAATTTGACAATTGGCCAAGTTAAGACGATTCCATCTGAATAAATCTAGCAGGAGAGAAAGGGAAACAGCGATGGGATTGAAGGGATTTTGATGAGCGCATTTTATAATGTCACGAGCGCCTTATTAATTTATTGCACTCTCTAAAATAGAATAAGGGGAAACAAAAAGACTTTTCCATAGAAACAACACAATGAAAATAAAATGCTTTTATTTTGTCCAGAAAGGTGAGCAAAATGGTAAAATCAAAATTATATTGTAAAATTATAAATCAATTAATTTTTGTAGTGAGAATATAGATAGAATATAGAGTTGAACAAATTGTCATTCTTATAAAACTCATCTAAATAATTAAGACGCAAAAGTGCATATTTGTAACAAACAATCTACCACCCCTGTAAACTAATAGATGCGTCTATTTCCGCAAATAAACCGGATGTTTGCCTTTCCATATTATTGGTGGTCAGACTGTAATTGTAATATAGTCTGGCTCAGGTAAGTTGGCTTTCAGTTTCATTCCACTAAGGCTTAAGAGATTTCATTTGTTAAATTGGTGTGAGGAAAGCCTGCTTGTATAAAGATAACAATTATTTGGGTTGAAAGAGGGGAAATTTTTAGATGAACATTATGCAAACATAAATGATCTGGTCCAAGGTCAAACATCAAATTACCAGAGCCAAACTATACTTTCAAACCTTTTTTTTTTTGCTCATTTTATGCACCTTTTTTTTTCATGCAGTCTAATTATGTTCAGCATTAAACTAATGACAATCAAAATGAATTGTAAACAATGCAATTAGTTACATACGAGATTCAGTAAAACAATTTATGTATTTTTCTATGTAGTTGGATTCCAACATGGAAGCAAACTCGAACGTAAAGTAGAATGAAATCCATTCCAAATTATTTTTAGGTGGTAAAACTAAATATAATCTTTAAATATGGATACAAAAACAAATTTTGTCAGTGTGTACACCCTCATACCTCATGTGGTTGTGGGGGTGCTATGTATGCCACTGCATTAGGGTAACACTCTAAAAGCTAAAAATAAAATTTTGAATTTTAACCCATGCAACATTTTTTTCTCGTCATGCCGAGATTTTGTGGATGTATTTTAAAAATATGAATAAATATAAGCAGCAATACTTGAAATAACTATGATGTATAGTTACCTTCTTGTCCAACAATTATATCACTAGGAGGATTGCAATATCTCAATGCTTTCACCATTTTGAAGCTAGAAGCAGGAGGCAATCGATTGTGCTGAAGAGGATGAATCAATGGATACATTCTTTGTACTCTTATTTTGGAGTGACTATTTCTGCCGATAAGCATAACTGTAAAAGAATGCAGAAATGAATAATGCAATATTATTATCATAAGTAATTAGTGAACAGTAGCATAGGAATTTTGAAGAAAAAGGAGAAGTCAGAGCATAAAATGGGAAGCTAGGGGCAATTTTAGGGGACATCACCCTTAGTGGGGGATCTAAGGGAGGCAATGGCAGGTCTCTGAAAAACTCAGAACAAGACTTTAAAAATGACTGCTAAATTAAAGTCAAATTTTGAATAAAATTATAGGCTCATGTTCTTGAAAACTGCACAACCATGAAGAAATTATGCAAATTAATGAGAAGTTAAAGGACAGGAGGCTGGTGCACCAAAAAAATGGAAAGGGGGGAAATAAAAAAAGTGGGGGGGGGGAGTTAGGGGCGTGGCCTTAATGCCATTTTTTTTTTTTTTGTAAAATTGAGCTATATTACTGGTTTTAAACACCTTCTAAAATCTGGAATATGACAACAAAAGTCACACACATAGGACAGATAGCCACCGTAGACTTTCCTGTTTCATTTCAAAGTTCCATCCATAAGAAATACAGTAACCCTCCTTTTACGCGCGTTTATTTTACGCGGTTTTGATTATATGCGATTTAAAATTTGACACCTTTATTTTATTTTATGCAGACAAGTTTTGATTTTACGCAAATGCGGTATTGCAAACAGATAAAGTTTCCCTCTCTTTCAAAATCCCAACTCCTGAGATTGTAGATGACAAGTAATAAACTGCATTTTGACTTGCTAACTAGCGTGTTTTGGCAACTGGGGACATTTTGTGTGATTAGTTAAAGAGCACTTTCCAGAAGTTAAGTTATTAAACTCTCACAATTTAGAATTCACAGAAAGAACTTTTAGAAGTGACAAAGAGAGAACAAAACCAATGAGAACACCAATGACATACAACCAAAAGCTTTCACTGCAAATTTTGAGCCATTCCTGGACAGCGAGAAATGATCTGATTTACTAGTGAAGGAATATCCCGTCATGAAGATTAAGCGAAAGATCATGGAAGTGTTAATACCCCACATCGAACAACAGAGAATTCTTTTTTTAATTGTATGCCAAAAGAATAACATAAACAGCTCTTTTTAATAAGCACTAAGTTAATTCATGTTTTCTTTATGCACATTATTTCAAAAAGTACACATTAAGCTTATTTAAATATATTTATCTATCACTAGAATGGATTTTTTTTTTCATCTACAGAACCTAACCTCTATGTTAACACTATTATAAAGTCTCAATTTATGCAGCGTTCGTTTTATGCAGCGTTTCCGTGGAACGTAACCCCCGCGTAAAATGAGGCTCTACTGTAAGATGAAAAAAGTCCATTTATTTGGAATTTTCAGTTTTTATTTTCGTAAAATCTATCAATCCATCCTATAAAAAATCATTTTTCAATAGTTTACTAATTTTTAACACTGAAAAGTGAGGGAGCAAGGCCCCTTTAATTTTGGATGTGAGAGGGCAGTTGCCTGCTCCTCCCCCTCCCTTTACAGACAAACAGGAAATACACAGCCAAATAGGGCATACAAATGCAATGATTAAAATGGCAGAACAACCAGTTATCTGTGACCCACAATAGTAATTATGCGGCATAAACCAGGGATGCCCATTCTACTCAAATACCACGAAGACCCCCCCCCCCCCCCTAAAAATTTCAATGTTGCAATCTCTGCCAAAACCCACTTTTCGTGGGCAAACATGTATAAAATTTGTTCACTTTAGAAGATTCCTTCATTATGCACTTTTCAGAAATAGGAGAATAAACTAGGTAGTGATAAATCTATAAGATCTTCCTTTTTCTGGACATCAAGAGATTTGTAAACAATAAGCAACAGAATTAAGGTAGAATCGAGTGCGCTTGCCAAACTCAAATGACAAACTATATCATCAACATCATTATGTTTTTGTAATATGAAACAAATAAATTTTCACTTTCTTACTTTTTATTCAAATATTTTTACACTTCATTTGTCCTTGTAGAAAAAGCATACCCAGAGTTAGATAAAATGAAAAGCTTTCTGCGAACACAAATCCTAACTAGAAAATTTTTTGAAAATAATTATTTTGCCTAACTTACCCTTGAATAAACAATTAAATTTATATTCAAATTTGAAAGAGGTCAAAAAAAAAAGTGTTTAAAACAATCATCTAATTTGTATCCGGTCAGCCAATCCGGTAGGCCAATAAAAAATTGGCTGACCGGAAGGAAACAAAGAGTAGTTGTAAGGGGAAATTATTCTAATTGGAGTGAGGTCTTAAGCGGGGTTCCTCAAGGATCAGTGTTAGGGCCTGTTTTGTTCATTGTCTTTATGAACGATATTCACAAAAATATTTCTGGGAACATGAATTGTTTTGCTGATGATGTCAAAGTTATGGGGACTGTAGAAAATGAAGAACAAGCAAATCAGCTGCAAGAGGATCTAGATCATATTACGGAGTGAGCTGATAAATGGGGTATGGCTGTTAATGTTGGGAAATGTCAAGTGCTACATTTAGGGCATAGAAATAAGTGTACAAGTTATTATTTGCAAGGTTCAGTCATTAGTCAGGCAGACAAAGTTACTGATCTGGGGGTCCTAATAAGTCAGGATTTAAAGTTTAGCCAACAGTGCAGCATTGCTAGCAACAAAGCCAATAAGATGCTTGGGTTTATCAATAGATCTATTTCAAATAAATCTAAAGAAGTTCTTCTGCCCTTATATAGAAGTTTGGTAAGACCCCATTTGGAGTATGCTGTTCAGTTTTGGTCTCCTTATCTTAAGAAAGACATTAATGTATTAGAAAGGGTTCAAAGGCGGGCTACAAGGCTAATAAGTGGACTTTCCCACTTAGATTATGATTCCAGGCTTAGAAGGCTAAAAATGTACAGTCTTGAGCAAAGAAGAGACCGAGGGGACATGATTCAGCTGTTTAAATTTATTAAAACAAAAGATGTTACGGGGCTAAAGTTTGGCACTGAAAACAGGACAAGGGGTCATTGTTTTAAGCTATTTAAATCTCAGGCTAACATGGATATCAGGAAAAATTATTATTTTAGCAGGGTAGTGGAACCTTGGAACAGCTTACCGGAAGAGGTGGTAATGAGCAAAGGAGTAGACAGTTTTAAGAGGGCCATTGATCTTCACTGGGGATTGTAAATTGACTAGGACCAGTCTAGCTGGGCCCAGAGCCTGTTGCTGGTCGTCACTTTTGTATTTGTATTTTGTATTTGTTTTTACAATAACATTGTTTGTGATTATTTTTCATCAACTAAAGAAAACTGCCAAAACCATGATATTTTTCACACATGTGTTTTAAAAGGCTTTAACAGAAATAAACTGGAATTTTTTTATTTTTTTTTAATTTCCTTCAAAAAATAATTTTTTTTTTAATTTTTTTTTTTTAATTATTTTTTTTAAATAATGTTAGCGGTTTGAAAAAAATTTCTGCAGATCCAAAAATTTTCTGAGAACGCCGTTCGCGCGTTCGTCTATATTATACAAGACTGAGTATATCTAGCTTGACATTTCTCATCAATGACTTCCCGCCAAAAAACAGAAAAAACAAGTAAATTTTAATGAGGATTAATATTTGAAATTCAACTCTTCATTTTACATGTTCTTTCTTTTAATATTTTCCAAACAAGCATTTCTTTACTGCTTCCTGTTTTAAAATGCAGTGTAGCTACTATTTGTTATTGTAATTTGCACTATAGTGACAATCAGAAAGTAATACTTTTTAGTAATCCAAAAAAACGGGGATTTTCGGGTTTACCAGTTTTGCTGACGTTTAAACCCCTCCCTCCCCCCTACGTAAATCAAAAAGTAAAATTAAAACTGAAAAATGGGGGGAAGGAAATTTTGTGTCAGCAAAACTGGGAGGGCACCGAATTTTGGATCTCGATGAAGAAAATCACGTAAGCATTCTGTAAAGTTGGTTCTCTACTGTACTTGAAGCAGGATTAACACTTTTAAAAAACTAATTCCTTAAGTACAGTGCAACAAAATATCTGTTTCAATAGAATAACCGAACCCTGTAGCACGGCTACTGTGCCCAACTCATTTTTCCTGACCAGGAGTTCTGGGGCAGTAGCATAAGGGGTCTAGCGCCCCTGGCGAACTAAAGAAATTCTGCAACAGAGCTTTCCACATGGGAAGTCACCAGAGGTCATTGTGACCTCCCCCCAACAAAAAATTTTTTGGAACATTTTGATTAACTGATTCAACAAATAGGAGGCAGGATTGTAATTTTTTTTTTCCTATTTTGTTTTTTTTTTCTCATTATAATTGTTTTCAATGATGCCCAATGTTCCTTCTCAGCAGATTATATATACCTCCTCTAGCTCTTTTTCTTGCGAGTTTTTTTAAAACATTTTTCAAAAATTCTAAATAAAAAAAAAACTCTTAATTTTTTTTTTAATCAGTGGAAATGCCGCCCCCTGGCTGCTGCGCCCCTGATGAGAGCTACTCTCGCTAACCATTAGTTACGCTACTGCCCTGGGATGCAAGGCAAATGTTCAATACAATGCTTAGTCATTTTAATTGTCAAGCTACATTGTTGGAATTCCATTGTAACAAATTTCTATTTCTACAAAAATTTGCTTGTGGTCCTTTGAGGTTACTGCAAAGGGATTTCACTGTATATATAAAAGAAAGGATCGAAAACTAAAAGGAGTTTCTCACATTTCCATTTCAACAATGCTCTTTTGTTATTTCTATGTTAAAATTTTAATGGATTCTCGTAAAACCGTGTCCCCCCAGTTTCGCCGGGATGAAATTTCTTTCTCTACTGCTTTTCAGTTTCAATCTTACCTTTTGATACATTGTAAGGAGGAAGGAAATTTTGTATGTATGCATAACTAGGGGTAAACCTGTAAAATGATTGGTATTTAATTGGATGCATTAAAAAAAATCATCTTTCTGCTCAGTGTTTCTTTACTCAAACAAAGTGTATGAAAGTATCCCCCCCCCCCTTCCCAAAATGTAAACTTAGAAGAGCCACGTTTATATAAACAAGAAAAAGCAAACGTTTCATCAAAAATTCAAGACATTTTTGCTTTCCAACTATTACGATTAATTATTGTACAGATGTTTTTAAAACCTGACTTTAAAAACAAGATTAATGTTTGCACTGTGGACAAATTAATCTCACAACAAGCATAAACACACACGACACAAATAATCCAAGTACATAAAAATAAACAAAATTAGAAAAAATAAACTCAGAAATTTTGTCAAAAGCTTTTTTCAACAAAAAGTAAACCTGCAAATATCATGCCTATGATCCATGCTGCTATAAGACAACCAAACAGCAGTTTATGCCTGGATATGAACTTAATCACAGCAAATTTATTGTCGATCATATTGACTTATTTAGCATCAGACTTCATTCACTTATTCCATAACACAGACATCACAATGATAGAAATACAGGAAGGGAAATTTCCACACGATTCTACGTTCCCAACCCATTTTAATACACGTCGGTCAATGCAGGAACGATCCTGGGTCCATGGTTACCATATTGGCGACTTCATCTATTTCAAGGCGAATTCTTATCAACATGACGAACATGATGCCAAAAAAAAGTGGATACCATAAGCAATACAGTTGCAGTTTATTTCTCCTTTTTGGAAACACTTCCTGAAGGAGTATGTTCTTTCCGATTTTAAGTGTACTTTTTTTTCATGTATTGGTATTTTCAAGAATGGTAAACATCATTAAATGCAAATTAGTTTAAGAAAATAAACTGGTTCGTTCTGTATTCTAAAGTTATATATTTTGAATTATAATAAAACAAACTAAATGACGTTACAGTTTTTTCGCATTTTTTATAAAATTCCATTTGCACCAAAAAAAATCTTTCCTAAATCAGAGATGCTCCTCTTCCCCCTCAAGAACAATGACGTCCCCTCCCCTCAAATGCATCCCCAAAATGAGATCCCCTCTCCCTAAAAATTTCAATCATGCTGTCTGCTCTGAAGTCCCTCTCGTTGCACTTTATTTATCTATTTATTTAGAAGCTAGACAGCTTCACATAGATAGAGGACTGCGTGCCAAGCGCCTTGGCTCCGGACACACACAGGAAAGATTTACAACACTAGAAAAGGAAAGAACACTCAAGGCACAGGCGGGATTCGAACCCACGATCTTCGGCTTGGAAGACGAAGCTTCTACCACAGAGCTATGGAGGCCCCCTCGTTGTACTAACTACCTTAATTTTGATAACATATAAATTGACCCCCTTGAGTGCCCACTCAAGGGGATCGTGGCACGAACCGTACCATAGAAATTTTAAAGGGGTATCCTGGGTGCTGCTCACGATTGGGGGAGGGGACAACTACGAAACACATAGATGCAGAGGGGTACCCACCTTGGGGAGGTCATGGCGCGCTGCACCATCGAAATTGTTATGGGGGAAAGAAAGTATTTCGAGTTGGTATTTTCCCTGTTATGGGGTCTTATTTTGGAGGGGGTGCATCCTTGCTCTTAAGCGGAGGGGGGAACCCCTAGATGCAGTAATTTTGCAAACTTTTTCTGCAAAATAATAGTTGTAACATTTTTTATTAGAAATAGTTCATTAAAAATTTTAATATTTTCTCTCTTTTCTTTTTTTGTAACATAGATACAGCATACGCAACTTTCAAGAGAAACAATATTAACTTTTGTGTCAAAAGAAACTGTATATCGCTTTTCCAACCCCGTGGCGTTATGCATAAGCTTTGGAAAAAGCAGCAATAAATAGTTGGATACTGTGGTAATAAATATTGAGAGTTCAGAGATTGGTAATAAAATGATATGTATGACTTATTAAGAACGTGAGTAAATAGCCCAAGCAGTACTTCCTTTCAAATGAAGAAATTCACAGGACATCAGTGGACGCCCAAAAACAGAAGCACAACCTTAGATATTGGGCTTTGGGAGGGGGGGGGTACCTTCATTGAGTCTCAAGCAATTCTCACTAATCCTTGAGTGCTTATGAAAACACGAAGATTGCTAATGAGCCACAAGTAAGTCCGTCGTCATTTAGGGGGTTCGGGGCATGGGCGCGCATAAGCAAAATTTTAAGGGGGGAGGGGGTCAGATATTTTTTCCATGGTTTAGTAAGATACTTTCCGCATAGAAACCGATTTCAGTACAGTTTAGAGTTATTAAAATTTGACATTTTTAATGATTTATTCATTAATGGCTGGAGAAATGTTTTTACTTTTTGCTAGAAAAAAAGTACGAAAAGCAAGGAAGTTCTAATTTCCAAGGTGGGGCTTGAGCCCCCACTTGCCACCCCCCCCTCCATGTGGACGAAAGGGAGGAAGGTCGAAAGTCCCCCTTGCTTTGGAAAAATAATGCTTTTTATTAGTTATAAGTGGATAGCGGGCGTGTTTTTCGTTGTTTTCCCCAAGTCAATTCCCATTGAGTGCACACCCCCCCTCCCTCCATGTCAAATTTCGAAATGAAGGACCGCAGAAAAATATTTCCGATTGTGCTGCCCCCTAATAGAGAATATGTTAGAATCCCCCCCCCCTCCATTTCAAAGTAAACGCAAACCTACCTGGACTTAAGGCTACCCACCGATTTGTTACGTTAAACTATTATTTATTAATTTATTGCAGCGAAAAGGCAAGGAGCAAGTCACTACTTCATTAAGTTATTTACTTAGCCCAATTTATATAATATGTGCATATATGTATACAAAGGGCAAATGTATGTTCAAACTGACAAACTAAAAAAATTCCTATCCTCTCCTACTCCATGAGTAACAGACATTAAATTAACGTGACTAGGGGTGCACCCCCCCCCCCTGCCCGTTTACAAATTCCCTACTCTTGATTTTCTCCTGCAATAGAAACTGAGTATTTTCCGCATCGTTCCCTTGGTTTTTTTTTTTTTTTTTGAAATGACGAGCCTGTCAGATGCTTGTACACTCAAAATAGCCTTCATTAAAAAAAAAAAAACGTTTAATACAGAAAAATGTTCATATAGCAAACGGATTAAGGAGAGAAAAAAAACGATAACACTTGTTTAAAATATAAAAGAATTTTCCAAGTAATGTGTTTCATATGATACATGATAGAATTCTGAATGGATTAAAATTTGACAAACTCTTAATAAAACTCTATGCGAAACATAAAGTTAAATAACAATTCTTAATAAAACTATTTAATATATAAAGCTGAATAATTTTCTTGTAAATATACAGGCGTCTCTCGTATTCGTTCCGTGTAATATCGAAATCGTGTTATACGAGACTTTTTTAAACTTATTAACATATTTTTTACACTAATTAATCATGTACATCGTAAAAATCATGTCAATATGTATCGTGTTTTATCGAAACCGTGTTATACGAGACTTAGAAATAATGTAAATCAAAGCATGTCTATCGTGTTATATCGAAACCAAGTTTCATGAATAACAAAGTAAAACCGCATTAGAGTTATCATAAAGCATATCTACCACTACTATTATACACTTAAGTTTTGCTGATACCTTTTACTTAAAATGCAATGTTGATTTAATGCTCATTTTCTTCACTCACTAGAATACTTTGCTTAATTTCTACTTTCCTCATACCCCTAATTTCTTACACCATAAAATTACAGATAGTGATCTCCAAGTTTTAATGCCAGCATGCCAAAGAAGTTTTGTAAATGCTTTTCTTTTGACATTTATGAAACTTATGCACCAGGAAAAACTAGAGTAGAGCTAACTACAGGAATAACTTAGAAAAGCATATTCATTCTTGGTATGATAACAGCAAGAATTTATTTTAAAATAAAATAATACACAGATTTTTTTAAGCCGGCTGTGTTACAATTCTAAGCAAAATAATTGTACCAGAAATAAAATATATCTGTGACCAAGTAAAAATATTCAAACCAAACTTTTTATCTCGAGGAAAATTAGCCAAAAAATGTTAGCATTTATAAAGAGGGTTTTAGTCATAAATTAAGTGACAACATCCCTTTATATTAATTCTGTAAATGCTTTTTAATACATCAGACACAAGAATCATATATTTAGACTATACTATATGACTGATGTTGAATGCACTTGAATTTTAACAAGTCGGTTTTAAAGCATTATTGCCAGCAAAATTAGTACTTCACAGCAGACTTTAATAAAATAACTGTTGTGCAAGTTCTAAATTCAACTAGTGTGCTTTAAGTTTCTATAACCTCATCCATCTTCTTATTATTCAGGATCAAACAATTGACATCTTGGTAAACTATGGAACCCTTCTGAAAAACAGATACATTAATAAACAAAAATGTATTCATAATTCAAAATACAAATTGAACATTCAAGTTTGGGCCACATTGAAATAATTATTTTTATACTTATATTCACAGGAAGTTTGTGCATTAGATAAACTTAAAACTGATTTCTGGCTGCAAAGCATAGACCCACCATTTCAAAGATTCTATTGGTTGTTCTTACTCATTGAAAGTTCCAGTTAAAGCATTATTACCAGCAAAATTAGGACTTTGCAGCAGACTTTAATAAAGTAACTGTCATGCAAAGTCTAAATTCAACTAGTGTTGTGCTTTAAGTTTCCATGAAATCATCCATCTTCTCGCTATTCGGGATCAAACAATTACCATCTTGGTAAACTAACATGGAGGAACCCTTCTGAAAAATATACAATAAGCAAAAAATGTATTCATAATTCACAATACAAATTGAACATTCAACTTTGGGCACATTAAAAATTATTTTTATACTTATCCCACAGGAAGTTTGTGCATCAGATGAACTTAATACTGATTTGTGACTGCAAAGCATAGACCCAACATTTCAAAGATTCTAATGGTTGTTCTTGTTCATTGAAAGGTCCTGTTAAAGCATTATTACCAGCAAAATTAAGACTTTGCAGCAGACTTTAATAAAGTAACTGTCATGCAAAGTCTAAATTCAACTAGTGTTGTGCTTTAAGTTTCCATGAAATCATCCAACTTCTCGCTATTCAGGATCAAACAATTGACATCTTGGTAAACTAACATGGAGGAACCCTTCTGAAAAATAAACAATAAGCGAAAAATGTATTCATAATACAAATAGAACATTAAACTTTGGGCACACTGAAATAAAGCATTTTTATACACATGTCCGCAGGAATTTTGTGCATCAGATGAACTTGGAACTGATGACTGACCAGTGAAAACCCACAATCTCAAAGATCTCAATCATTGCTGTAACAATGACTGCTCACTGAAAGGTGAACTTATACTTCAGGTTCTATTGACGAATGTACCAGGTGCCCTACTAATTT
This sequence comes from Uloborus diversus, assembly GCF_026930045.1. Lineage (NCBI taxonomy): Eukaryota > Metazoa > Arthropoda > Arachnida > Araneae > Uloboridae > Uloborus > Uloborus diversus. The sequence goes on along the minus strand of NC_072738.1, from coordinate 51,377,219 downwards.
AATAGAATAGTGTTTCATGCTTAAATAATTTAGCTCTTAGCAAACTACAAAAATCTTTCATTTGTTGCTAGACAAAGTTAAAGTTCAGTAGAGATTAAAAATCTGGCATATAATTTTAAGTAATGAATTAAAGAGCTAAATAGTTTCAATTATGTAAGGATTAGGAAATAAGTATTTTACTCATGATAAACACCTATTTGTTACACATCTATAATGCTGGATAAGAATAATACCTAAAATTCATGAATTTTGACAGTAAATTAAACAGCATACTGATTTCTGACACCAAGAATATGAAAATTAATAAATGTTCATTTTTGGCACACCCGGGAAGGCTAATAGGGAGAATATTCAACAAGAAGAAAAGATATGATAGTTGAAGGGAAGGGGACTTAACAGGAAGAACCTTTACAGAGTTAATTTTTGAAAGAAATATTTTGCCAGGAAATTGAACAGTTAAAGGGCTATTCCACGGAAAACGGTAATTTTTTCCCGCATGTGACGTTTCGTATATTTCATAAAAAATAATAATTAAAAAGGATAATGAACAAAATTTTGTTGCTTAAGACACACAAATGCATGTGTGACTTCCTTAGCCAAAACTTTCTTCTAAAATTATTTCTTTTTTTATGAAATACAGAAACCGTCACGTGCGGGACAAAATGACTATTTTCAATGGAATAGGCATAGACATATTTTTTTTCTTCAATGGTTTAAATAATTATTTCTAAACTTATGAGTTATGTTTCCTTTACATTGGAACCATAGCTTTCAAAATCTGCAATTTGTTTCGTCATTGCTGTATTAATAGAGCAAAAATATTAGCTTATCCACAAGCAAGTTACCAGAGGTTGACTTTAGATGTTCTGTACGTGACGCATGTAAATAAATTTTAATTTAAATAACAAATTGTTTCAGAAGTATCTTTGTATCAAATTTAAAGATTAAAATAATTGCTTACCCCAGGTTCATTGAAATATTAAGAGATATGATGAAATGTTAATGAAATTTAAGCGTATTTTTGTCCCACATGTGACGGAGGAATGGCCCTAAATAGTTTCAACTATGCAACAGGAAGAGAAAATAAATGTCAGAACGAAGTCATTTGATGCTCAACTACACAGGAGACAGAAAGAATCCTTACTTAAGACTTGATATCTGAAAGAAAGTTAATTTTGGCAGAAAATTAAATTTGCTGCTAAATATTCCTAATTGTTCAAGGAACAAAAATGCTTTACAGTACAATTTTCAATAGCGTTCATTAGAAACACATCTTTGCATGCTAATGGCAAACAGGAGGAATCTGCCCTTAAGAATAGATGAGAGGAATAAATTTAATTCTGGCAGTAATTAAATTAATCATACATCAAAATGGTTTTACTAAATGAAGGAAATTAAACAATTTACTCACGATAACAGATTTCCAGTTGACGCAGATCTACGCACGCTAAAGGCTGACAGGAACAATTCTGACAAAAGTCAACACGTCTGAGAAAAATGATTGTTAATTTTGGATAATTAAGCAGTACAGCAACTCAGTAGCTTTAATTATGCAAGGAAAAGGAAACATCTAAATGTTTCACAAAGGATAAACGTTTAATGATGTGAATACATGCACGCTTACAGGAAGAATCCTTAAGGACGTCTTAAAGAAATGTACGTTAATTTAGGCGGGAAATTATAAGAAGCCTAATAGTTTCGATTATTCAAGGGGGGGGGGAAGCAAAAATCTCAAGCACACGAGAAACGTTTATTTAATGCACACCTATGCAAGCTAACGTCTAACAACAATTTCCCATATTATATTAGATATGTGAAAGACGTCTAATTATGGCATAAATAAATATAAATTTTGTCCGGATAGAAAGTACAGATGCACAGAATGATAATCTAGAAAAAAACCTAAGGCCCAGCCATAACAAATCTTAATACATGCTTTTAATTTCATGACCGTTGTACTGTCCAACCACAGATTGCATGGAATTTTCAAACGTCCAAATCAACGAATCTATGTGAATAAGGGGGAAAAGTAAAAATTTGATGCGCGTATTCCGCTCATTTGAATGAGACTCTGCTTCTGCAAAAGCTGACATCGGTAAAAAATAATAAATTTATCCATTTCCGGCTGTAAAACGGTGTTTGTCATTCCATAAAATCCGTGGTCAGACAGTAAGCATAAATAAAGGAACACGATCTTTTTCAAAATAAAAAAAACAAAAAAATACAACTTAATATAGTCACATCCAAGAAAATGTTTCACTTACTTTCATGCATATCTAATTGTAAAAATCTCATCATAATAAATACATCAACACATTTCTCATCTTCAAGCCGTTTTTTAAACCACACACGAGGTACAGGAAGAATCCTTGTCGCCAAGTCTGAGAATGATATCATTTAGCACCAAAATATAGGGTTGCCTCCCGTTTATCTGTCAGGATCGTTCCTGCATTGACAACAAATAACACGATTCAGCTTGTGTGTATTTTGTGGAAAATCTTTAAAAAGCCAATCGTACTTCCGCATGATTGGCTGGATTTTTACTTGTGCCGTAAAACGTCGGCTTAGCATAACAATTTTTTTTAATTAAAAAAGCTTAGATAATTAGTAAATTATTTATCCTATTGAAAGTAGTCCTTCTATTTAATTAGCTCTTTTGCCAGCAACAAAAAGAAAATCGGATTTTTACACACCTTTATTTATTCTTTCTTTCTTTTGGTAGAAAAGATTGGCAGTAAGTTGAGAAGCAAACTAATGTTTACTTTTTTTCGTCTGCGGCGTTTTGTTCGTGAACATTCTCATTAAATAATAACTAAATAAATCTATACGTATTGTCTGTTTGGTTCGTAATTTATAAGCTTATTAAATATTAAATGTTTTGATAATATTATTAAAGTTTCTGGCTGAGCAAAGTTTTGTTAATGATACAAGTATTGTTTCTCTTCAATGGTTTGTTTACATTCTGTTTTTTATTGAGTAGAATTTGAAGTTCAATTTACTTTAGCAATTTTCAGTTTAAGAGCAAAAAAGAGCTAAAATTGAAGCTTAGGGCTTCAAATTAATTTTTGTCGAATAGAAAATAAGAGTGCTATGCAATTTAATTATTTAAGCTTGAAACCATTTTGTGATTTTTATATTCCGAGCAGTTATCATCATTCTTTCTAAAGGATTTAAATTTTTGAAATTTCAGTGAGTCGAATACTTATGAAATTTTTTTCTTCCTTGAGCTCAGTTGCTACACGGCTTTGTCATAAAAACTTATCTAATATTTAGTACAACATCAAACCCACAGAAAATTTGTCAAAATTTTTTATCTTTCTTTGTGTTCATGTTGTGTAGGTTTTATGTTGTGCTGAATACTAAGCTAATAACTAAATTTTCAACTTGCTTTTAGTAGTAGTTGCACTTTATAAATCTTTTTGGGAAGGTTTTAAATTGAGACCTGAAATGTAGGGGAAGGTGGAGCACCTTGGAACGTGGCTCCACCATGGGACACCAAATGTTTCAGTTTTGATTTTGCAAACAGAAATTAGTTCTCTCAGGACGCCATCGATTGCAGCAGAATCTACTCTTTAGTGTACCTTAGAATTTCTCAGATGAACATGTAAAGACTGATAAGTTTCTATGTTTTGAAAGGTTTGGAGTTACATTAATAGGTGGTTTTGTTATTGAATTTAAGTTGAAAATGTAATAATTTTAATCGTATCATGTGGGAGTTAAAACATGTCCTTTCATAATAATTTGAAGGTTAAAAAATGTATTGTACTGCTAAGTCGAACTTTTAAAAAGTTGATATATAATAATCTAAGTGGGGTAGTTTGGGACACTCCCAAACTGTTCCACCAGTGTACATTACAGAAAATACCTATTTCATTGTACTTATCAAATCTGATGAGTTGAAATGAACTAAAATTGAGAAAATGGCTACTGTTTACAGAAAATTGATTTTTCTTTCTATGTAAAGTATTAAAATAACAGAAATGGTGAGGTCTAGAGAAGAAAATAGGAAGTTCCCTGCTGTGAATTTGTCTGCTCTTAAAACTGAGCAGAAAATGTTCTTAGGCTTATTGAGGCCTGATCGGTTGGGCGTCAGACTCAAATCCGAAGGGTCCCTGGTTCGATTCCAGATGGTCAAAAGTCCTTTGTGTTTGTTAATGGTAACTTGGACAAGATAAATATGTTGAGATCACAAAGTCCTAAAATTAAATCAATAGCCCTGGGGGTGCTGAACCGAAGATTGTTCAGTTTCTGGTCTGGATCAAAACATCATAACTGTCTTCAGGACCCCGTCCAAGCGGTTAAACCACAAATAGTGGTATATGGGGGACCCTGGAGCGCTAAGTACTCTGTCATTAAGCCGTACCTCATTAAACCGGACTTCACTTAATCCAAACGGCCATTTAGATGCACATAATGTATAAATAAAAGACAAGTTAGTGCAATGATATATGTAGGTTCTATTTTGTATTTTTGTACATTTCTTTTATGTAGTTTTATAGTTCCTTCTCTTATATTCATAATACAACTTTTACTGTGGACAAAAGGTTGTTCATATACCTTAGCTCAATTCGTTGATTACTAGCTGCGTTGCCTGGATTTGTAATACCTACCTAGGAAATAAAAGTTATGTTAAGTAACGCAAATTCGATAATCAATCAGGCTTCAATTAGAGAAAAAAAAAATACTGCAATATTTCTCTTCAAAACAATCATTCTTAAAGAAAGAAAACGGCAAATCAAAAATTCCCGAAAAAATTCAACGCAACCCTCTATAAATACAACTAAAATCCTAAAAAAGAAAAAAAAAATGGTAAATCCCCAAATAATAATCAAAAGAGGAAATTTTTACCTCAAAACAAAAACAAAATTTTATTTAGTTACAGCCAAGGAAAAAAAAAGTGGCAACCTTCTGAATAGTTTTATTCAAGCTGATTTAAAATCAGATTAGGCTAACGATTGTTTTCCTTAGATATGAATGTTTCCATTAGGCTTAAAAAAGGCTTTAAAATTTTTTCCCAGTGATTTTACAGCCTTATTTTTTTTTTTAATTCCCAGGAATTAAATCAATTTCATGGGCATTTTTCATAGGCTTTCGACTGGCGCTAATTTGAACTGATCGGATTTCAGGTAGAAAGAGCTATTTTATGCTATTTTCGGGCTCTAAAATTAAAATTCGAACTGTTCGATTCTTTTTTGGCGTTCGACCTACCCCAACCCCCCCCCCCCTATGTTCCTTCTCGGGTGCCCAAGTACCTCCCTGCCAAATTTGACAGAGATCCAATGTAAACTGGATTTGTATAGAGAACATACCCACATTTGTTTGTATATGTGTATCCACATATATTCTTTTTATTTATCACATTTTTTTAAAACTGTTCCTTCAATAATTAGGAGAACCTGGATCCCCTATTAGTGCTGATTAAAGAGGCACATTAAATATATTTGTGGTCACGAAATCCTCCAAGTTTCTATTCCAAATCAATTCCTCTGGAGGTGCTGGATCAGGGGTTGCTCAGCTCTTGGTCTCAATAAAAAATTTTAAAAAATATATAAAGCCGCCTTCAAAGCTCTATATCCAACTAGTTAAATCACCTATTTAGTGGTAGGTACAGGGGACCCTGGGGTGTAGAGCTGATTAATGAGGTTCTACTTGTATTTGCGTAGAAAAATGTGACAAAGCAGAATGCTGACTGTATTCATGTTTCTTATCAATAAATTCATCTAAGTTTATTATATGTTGCAAAGGAGGGAAATAAACTTTCTGATGTTTGAATAACAGAATATTTTTGTATAATTTGATTATGTGCTCCAAGTTTCCAGTTTTTTAGTGCTAATGATCTTCAATCGAATTTTTTTTATTATTATTATTTTTATTTATTATTTTTTTTCTGAACAATTATGTATTCTTTCAGACAATGAATTTATGCAGACACTTAACTATTCCTGTAAGACGGATACTGATTCCTGTTCCAGTTACAATTAATTGTGAAAGAGGAAGAAAACATTGGAATTATAAATACAAAAAAGAAAGAGGGAGAAAAGTAATTGTTGTTTTAATAATTTGAATTTAGTAGTTCTTATGTTAATATAATGAAAAATGTTATAACGTATCACTAATGAGAAAAAAAAAAAGATTTGGTAAATTTCCTCTTTTACAAAACGATTCAAGTTTTCGGCACATGCTCTATATACCCCCCCCCCCCTTTGACGATTTCTGAATGTTTGCGCAGTATTGATTTTTTTTTAAATGTTGCATTTTTTCCCCTTTTCATTTTTAACTTTAAAATTGCTTAATGAAGAAAGGTTTAAAGATAAATAAGTAGTTTGTAACGTATGCTTTTCATAGGTTTAGAGAAACTAGTCACAGTGCAGATAGGCTCTAATATTGTAAGGCAAGGCGTAAATTTAAGTATTTGGTACAGATACAGAAAAGAGAGTTGGAGCAAAGACTGGCAGATAACATAAACAGGAATCCCAAGAGGGTTTTTGCATACGCTAATTCGGGGAAAGTTCGAAATAGTAATATTGGGCCACTGGTTGATGGGCACGGAATTTTAATTCAGGACGATAGTGATATTGCTAATGTTCTTAATAACTTTTTTTTCGAGTGTTTTTAACGATAATTGTATCTCAACAGTTGACACCAACAAGATACAAGCTATAGTACAGCTTGAAGACTTTGTATTTTCCAGGGATAACGTTTTACTTCATTTGAAAAAAATTAGAGACTAAAGCTCCGGGACCAGATAATATTTATCCAAAAATTTTAGTTGAGTGTGCGGAGGAATTAGCAGATGTAATCGCAAATATTTTCAATGCTTCTTATAACTCGGGGACAGTGCCAGAGGACTGGAAGCTGGCTAACATTACACCGCTCTTCAAGAAAGGGTCTAAGCGGGGAATTCAACTGAAACGCGTACGATCGAATCAGAAACGGTCGAATTTCTCCTTCGAATTCGAACGTTTTCGGAATCGTTCGATTTTTGCACTTCAACTTGCTTTTTGACGTTCGATCGAAACGTGTAGGGTTGCAATCGAATGTTTTCCTCACTCGACGTTTCCTCATATGGCCGGAAGTTTGAGGCAGCCAATCACAAAATTGAATGAGGGAATGAAGTTACCTGTAACTGCAGCTGTTATGCTTGTTTACGTTTGTCATGTCATTATCGTTTCGTGTGTTTATTTTTCCGGATATCTGCAAGTTATCTTTTACTATTAAATACAAATCTGAAAACAAACAGACACACACACATTTTTTTTTTAGAAAGCTACCGAAACTTTATAACCATAACCATTTATTTGTCTGGTTCTTTTTCTTCTTAGAATAAAAAATATTTTTTTTAATCTCATGAAGTTAAAATGTATTCTAATTTTAAATTTTCATGGTTCATTGTAAATCGCAAAAACTATATTGATCTAACTTTTTCCATGTAACTTGTATCACAAACAATTGTTGCTTTTATTAGTTTTTAGTTATAATAATAGCTTAGCTCAATACATTTTGCTTTAAGTTGAATTTTTAGAAGTATATTTGGGGGGGGGGGGGGGGGTAACCACAGCTTAGATGCAATTTTATTTTCACAAAGCACAATTATTGTGAAAAATGTCAACGGAAAATCATGGACTTGAAAACTCTGAATGTAACAGATACCCTGTTCATAAAAATTTGAAACAAAAAATCTTTTCTATCACATTTTGATTGTTCAGTGGTGTATTTCATCTATTAAAAGCAACAGCATAGTTGAAATATTGAAATTTAATGAATAGTTATTAATTGCAAATTATTGATTTATTTTTACACTTATGATATGTATGTTTTCTGTATAAAAGTAACCTTTTAAATAATTAGAACTTCTTTTTATCATTGGATTTAATATTTTTGCGAAATAAATTACAGTTAAGTGTTCAGTATTCTGTAAATATTTAATGTTGTAAAATTTCTTTTTACTGATTTATTTTTTTATAAGAAACATTACTTAAAAAAAAAAGAGAGAGAACGTTTGGTTTAGAAAATGACAAAAATGCAATTTACGAGTAGCATTATAATTCAGAAAAAGATTCAATCAATAACCAAGTACGGCAAAACAATATAAAAAAATATTTTACCCTTGAAATACTTCCTGCTTTTTTGTAAATAGCATTACAACTTTTTTTTTTTTTTTTTTGAGCAATCACGATTGCTTATTGTTCTCACTTGACTGTTTTTGGCGTTACGCTGATTTTATTTTCCCAACGCCTCCCTCTGCCAGCACTACCGTCAACCGTCCTCACGATGCTGCTACTCCAGCGAAAAGTCTCCAGGTTGTATCCATATCCTACATACACACAAGCATGCTTACACAACACACTTACACACATACCCACACACACTCATACCTGCACACAGACACAAACACACGCCTACACACACACACGCCTGCATACAAATACAAACACACACATACCCACACACACGCCTGCACAGAGACACAAATACACACACATACGCCAAAAAATATGTGATTGCGAAAATCATAATTTGAATTCAAGATGTCAAAATTCAAATTTTTTTTAAAATCAGTTTTCACAAAAATTACACTTCTCCCCCTTCCTCCAAAAAAAAAAAAAAACAGTTCCTGTAATTAGCCATGCAATGTTTTATTAAACAATAACTACCATTAGTTTTAAATTTATCAAAATTATATAAACTTATCAATTGTGCATAGTTAACATTGTTTTCAATAAAACAAAACATTTATTACAAGTAGAAACTCATTTATTGCAGATTTGTGCTACACAGTTTCTAACATTATTTGCTTTCACAAATGTGGAATTATTAGTTTCCTTTGCTGTCATCATCAGTATCTTTGGCACTCAAATGTAAGAATCATAGGTACAACCTGACCATCTTTCAACAACTCCAATTATTTGCAGTTAATGTCAGAGACCTAAATTACAAAAGAAGGATAAGAGTATCAATGCATTATCAAAAATATGTAACACACAAGGCTGTCCACAGAGATTTTGGGGCCCATCCCAAAATGAGTTTTCCGCCCCCCCCCCCCCTTCATATTGTTTACTTCTATATTCCAAGCCTAGTTTTGAAAACATTGGGCCCCTATTGGGCGCGGGTGTCCCTTCCCTCTCCTGTGCACACACAAACAACTAAACTTTTTATTGAGTAAATTATCAGGAGTCTCGTCATAAACATACTCGTCAAAACAGCAAAATTACCTACGGTAGGATACTTGACTAGATTTTTTCTTGGCAACATGGCCAGGGCTAAGGCAGAAATACATGAAATACACCGCCAGCTCAGTCATTGCAGCCGAGGACTGCAGTTTTGTGCTTATTAGCACTCAATTTGTCTGGCACTCTTGGCTTCCTTAAGAGGTTTTCCACCTCCAGCTCAGTCATGCCGGGCTGTTGAGTGCTAATAAGCACAAAACTGCAGTCCTCGGCTGGAATGACTGAGCTGGCGGTGTATTTCAGGTAGCTATAGTTCGGCCAAACCTAACCTGGCAATGATGCAATACTGAGATAGGATCTGTCTAGCCTTCACAATACTGCCAAGTTAGGTTTGCCCCAACTATAGTAAGTATAACATTTTATCTGCTAACTTGATTTTTCTACTGAACCTCATTACTTGACTCTGAAGAAAGAAAACTTATCCGTGAAAAATATATATTTCAGAAAGTTATATGAATTAGTTTGAATATATTAATCAATAATTTCAAAAATAGTGTTGTAAAATGATTCATAATAGATATAATCGAGCTATATCTCGATATAAGGTCACCTTCCGGACTGTTTGAAACTGATCTTAGAAGTGGGTGACCTTATAAACAATTCATATTCATTTGTCTACAGTTTCTTTTAAGCTTAATATATTCGAAAATCTAGTGCTGTACCCAGTATTCCGTATATATCATTGCTCAGAGCAACAGTGAGCTATCTAATTCCAGAAATAACACTAAGGTACCATACTGTTGCTCTGAGGTGACGATATGATGTCAGACTTGCAACTTGGGGGCACAGTAAATATGTTTGTAGTCACATACTTCAATTAATACCTCTGGGGGTGCTAAATCAGAGGTATCTCAGCTTCTGCCTGGTCTATATGAAAAAACAGAGCTGTCTTCAGGGCAGGGCCGTCCGAAGAGGGGGGAGAACGAGGCAATTGCCCCGGGCACCTAGACATGAAAGGGTGCCATAAACTAAGCTTTTACTACTCGTACATTTCAAATTCTTTATTAAAAAAAAGTTTTTTAAATTTAACACATTACTTTTCAGATTACATGTTTAATTATGTAATAATTGATTTTGAAAAATGTTCGGTACTTTTCCAAAAAATGCCCACCACTCCGTGTGTGGCAAGAGGGCATCAAAAAATATTCGCCCCAGGGGAGGTCCTCTCTTGGGACGGCCCTGCTTCAGGTATCCATCAGGTTAAACCATTTTCAGTTATTTACCGCCCTACAGCCAGGGCTATGGCAGAAATTCATGAAATACGATGGTGTATTTCAGATTAAACTATGTATAGTAGAATGTACAGGACACTCTGGAATGTAAGGTGTAAAGCAAGGTGCCCACTCCCCTAACACCTAAGGTGCACCCACCTAAATATTGCTACCCCCCCCCCAATGAGAAAAAACCCTCAAAACACCCCCTAAAATTTAATGGTGCAGTCTGCGCTATGACACCTTGTTTAAAATATATGCTCAGTGCTGGCCTGATCAGAAAAACCTCGGACTTGTAACTGGAGGGTACCGAGTTCGAAGACAGCCGGACAAAGAATCTTCGTGTTCGCTGATGGTGACTGGGGCATGTTAAATATGCTGTAGTCACAAAGTCGTCGAAGTGAAACAATACTTCTGAGGGTGCTGGACCAGGGATTGCTCAATTTCTGGTACAACAAGGTTAATCAAAGAAAAGCCATATATATATATATATATAGTAAAGTGTGTAGTTTCACATACACGGGTAGCACAGAAATAAGTGTATGTAACAACGAAGATAAACAACAATAACAACAACAAAAATGAACATGGAACGTTAAAAAATAAACTAGGAACATTGAAAACAAGAATTGATGAAATCATGGGTATTAAACTGCTGCTACGTTTACGAAGAGCTGGAGCAGCTGGCATATTAAATATTCTGCAAGGTTTCTGTGCGGGTCAGTATCATACATGCAGCAAAATTGATTAGAAGTAAAAGTATATGTATTTGAATTAACGAACTAATATGTGTAGCTACTTATAAGGCTTAATATAGAAGGCAGGAAAATTATCAAACGTTATATATGCTTATTTTTTGTATATATGCAATAATTTTTATAAATGTAAATAGTATGCTTATTAGTAATATGCTGTCATGTATTACCAACCCCCCAGCTCTGACCTGCAAAATAAAAAGAAAAAATTACATACCACATGATTTCAAACATTTCGTCGACAACAATGTCTATGTCTAGGTATCCATTTGCCAGAGACGAAAATCCGATGCCACGCCAATCGAACAGGTCGCTGGGGCAGGGCATCCAAAAAGCACCTTCCTGTCGAAAGGTATTCAGCACTCTTTATCAAATTTGATGATAAAGAGTGCTGAAATCCTTTCGACAGGAAGGTGCTTTTTGGATGCCCTGCCCCAGCGACCTGTTCGATTGGCGTGGCATCGGATTTTCGTCTCTGGCAAATGGATACCTAGACATAGACATTGTTGTCGACGAAATGTTTGAAATCATGTGGTATGTAATTTTTTCTTTTTATTTTGCAGGTCAGAGCTGGGGGGTTGGTAATACATGACAGCATATTACTAATAAGCATACTATTTACATTTATAAAAATTATTGCATATATACAAAAAATAAGCATATATAACGTTTGATAATTTTCCTGCCTTCTATATTAAGCCTTATAAGTAGCTACACATATTAGTTCGTTAATTCAAATACATATACTTTTACTTCTAATCAATTTTGCTGCATGTATGATACTGACCCGCACAGAAACCTTGCAGAATATTTAATATGCCAGCTGCTCCAGCTCTTCGTAAACGTAGCAGCAGTTTAATACCCATGATTTCATCAATTCTTGTTTTCAATGTTCCTAGTTTATTTTTTAACGTTCCATGTTCATTTTTGTTGTTGTTATTGTTGTTTATCTTCGTTGTTACATACACTTATTTCTGTGCTACCCGTGTATGTGAAACTACACACTTTACTATATTTTCAATACATTTAACTACTTTAGCTGCAACATTGCGCTGTTTAAATGTAGAATATTTTACATCAATTTTGATCATTATATATATATATATATATATATATATATATATATAAAGCAGCTTTGAAATTGATCTCAGCATTGGAAATCTCAAAGTAACAGGTCAGGCACCAGTTCTACCAAACATACTGGATCCAACATGTCACACAGGTGACTTAAAAAAAAAAAAGTTTAGGTGACAAGTTGTTTTAGAGCAAGTCTCTTTCAGAAGCTAAGATTTTTCCTATTAACTCGCATAAATAATTTGTCGGTAGCCTACAATTTTTTTCTGGCTACCAAGAGTTCACAATTTTTGTCGGACTCTGCACATGCACTGTACGTTGTATATACTATATTAATTTTACATGCATATGTAACACATCATGTTTTGTACTCACCAGTTGATATTCACAGCAAATTTCCCTCTTCTGTTCAAGTAGGGAACCCAATAGGTACTTGCACCTTTGTTTGGACAGTTGCATTCCATCCGTAATTTTTATATTTCTTGGGAACTGATACTTTTGGAAGAATTCCATTCTCCTGCCCCTCTTAGAAGATTCCAGCGTTGAGAAGGTGCAAGTGGACAGCATCTGGAATGTCAAAGAAATTGCTAAGAATAATATGATTCAAAGTTCTCAAAATAATGTATTTTTTAATGAAGAATAATAGTTTTTTATTCATTTCCTTAAAAAATATATATATATTATACTTATTTATACAAATTACAAGCATTTAAACGCTTGGAAAGGGGGGGGGGGGGCAATATAAAAACTGTTTTCTTGAAAACCCAAGTAGTTTACTAAACCTAGATGCTTCAATTTGTTTATTGAAATCTAATCAGTTACAAGAAGCAAGTTTTTATAGACATAGTTGTTATTCATAGAATTTAAAATAAATTAAAAAAAACAATTAGTATTTTCAGTAATAAGCAATATCTTTTAATTAACCTTAGATGTAAGCAGTAAAAGAATTTTCGGAAGAAGATATATTCATTAAATAAAGTAATAATTCATTAAATAATTTCATAAAATAATCAAGACTCAATGCTGTCATATGTTACAATTACTTCGTAATTAGAGGAACTTTTATAAAATAGCTTCTTGCCAAACAAATTTTGATTTAATTTTGGAAACTTGTCACGATGTTTTCAAGTTTAAAAAAAGGATGAATGTTCGAACTAAATAAAAACTTAATTTTAAGCAGCAATCATCGTTATAGAAGTCATAAAAGTATTTATTTGTAATAAAAATGTAATACTCACCTGCAAATCAATTGCGGATGCGAATATAGCAAAATATTTGTCATCGGCGATAGCGATTTCTGGCCGCTACTTCGTCTGCCATTGCTGCAAGATAAACAAATAAAACAGTCGAATCTTCACAATCGTTCGAATCCAACCACTCGGATGTGTCACGTGGTTAAAAACGTTCGAATCGTTTCAGTTGAAGCCGGAGTCACTGCTTTTGATCGAAGCGTTCGATGGAAAAGGGGAAAACGTTCGAAAAATGTTTCAGTTGAATCTGCCCCTAAAGGTGAGTGCGGGAAATTATAGACCTGTGAGTCTAACTTCGGTGGTTTGCAAAATTTTTGAAACATTGATGAAAATTAAGATAGTAAATTTTCTAGAGACTAATAATCTATTGACTAGTTTTCAGTACGGTTTCAGGAAAGGTAAATCTTGTGCAACTAATTTATTACATTTCTATGACAAAGTTACCATGGCTTTGGACAATAAGCCTGTAGATGTTGTTTACATTGATTTTCAAAAAGCTTTCAATAAGGTACCGCATGTTGCTCTACTTAGCAAATTAGCTGATATAGGAATAGGAGGGAAAACTTTCATTTGGGTAAAAAACTGGCTGACCGGAAGGAAACAAAGGGTAGTTGTAGGGAGAAATTATTCTAATTGGAGTGGCCTCTTAAGCGGGGTTCCTCAAGGACCTGTTTTTGTTTTGTTCATTGTCTTTATGAACGATATTCACAAAAATATTTCTGGGAACATGAATTGTTTTGCTGATGATGTCAAAGTTATGAGGACTGTAGAAAATGAAGAACAAGCAAGTCAGCTGCAAGAGGATCTAGATCATATTTCGAAGTGAGCAGATAAATGGGGTATGGTTGTTAATGTTGGGAAATGTCAAGTGCTACATTTAGGGCATGGAAATAAGTGTACAAGTTATTATTTGTAAGGTTCAGTCATTAGTCAGGCAGAAAAAGTTACTGATCTGGGCGTCTTAATAAGTCAGGATTTAAAGTTCAGCCAGCAGTGTAGCATAGCTAGTAACAAAGCCAATAAGATGCTTGGGTTTATCAACAGATCTATTTCAAACAAATCGAAAGAAGTTCTTCTGCCTTTATATAGAAGTTTGGTAAGATCGCATTTGGAGTATGCTGTTCAGTTTTGGTCTCCTTATCTTAAGAAAGATATTAATGTATTGGAAAGGGTTCAAAGGCGGGCTACAAGGCTAATAAATGGACTTTCTCATTTAGACTATGATTCCAGGCTCAGAAGGCTAAAAATGTACAGTATTGAGCAAAGAATAGACCGAGGGGACATGATTCAGTTGCTTAAAATTTATTAAAATGAAAGATGTTACGGGGCTGAAGTTTAGCACTGAAAACAGGACAAGGGGTCATTGTTTTAAGCTATTTAAATCTCAGGCTAACATGGATATTAGGAAAAATTATTATTATAGCAGGGTAGTGGAACCTTGGAACAGCTTACCGGAAGAGGTGGTAATGAGCACGGGAATAGATAGTTTTAAGAGGGCCATTGATCTTCACTGGGGATTGTAAATTGACTGGGAACCAGTCTAGCTGGGCCCAGAGCTTGTTGCTGGTCGTCACTTTTGTATTTGTATCATATTGCATTTTACTTAACTAATAAGACTAGACAGATGTTGTCCAGCTATGATCATTTGCAACCTCTGTTGCGACACAAAAAAATCTGCAAATAAATGACTTATTAATTTAAGAGGCAGAGTAGAGGAATAAGAATCTAATATTAGTATTTATCTGTACTCCTTCTGATACAGATGTGATATACCCCCCCCCCCCCCCCCCCCCCATTTGGCGAAATTTGATTTTTTTACACAAAATTGAAATATTTTTCTCGCCAATGAGGCGATACCTTTTTAAGCATGGCATCCCTGGCTGAACTAACCTGTGTTTGGCAACCTGAAGGCAATTTTAGATCTGTTCAAACTTGTTTACCTTGTTAGCGGTCCACGTAATATAGGTTCCTGTTTTTTCGTGCAAGGTACCTTATAGGAAAGTTTATTTTGTGTTGATTTAGATTCAGTAGTTGTGTTTTGATTAATAAATATTAGAAAATGCCAGTTTCTTTAAACTTGACCGTTAATTAAGAGTAAAATCCAACTTGAGGTGTGTCTCGGTTAAGGCGCATTGTTTCATATGTTGTGCTTCAGACTGAGTGTGAGGATTTATACAACAAAAACGTAAGTTTTTATTTTAGAATTAAAAAAAAAAACTTTTACTTCCGAAATTCTTTGTTTTTACAAAATCTTGAGGGTTTCTTGTAGTTTTTAATTTTATGTTTGCATGTAAATTTATTTTACAAAAAAAAGTACAGTTATTTTATTCTAAAAGTTAATTCTTATCGATGCCAAGAACAATTCAAGCATATTCTGTAAACGTGCATCCTTTATGTACTGAATTTCTGAAAATAGGTTGACTCTATGACTTTATAAAAATATGAAGGTGTTATTTTATGTAAGCTATAGTAGATATTTTTAGTAGGTATTTTGAAAGCATTTTTGAATAGCAAATTAATGTATGGTATTTTTGTATTGTTTATGTTTGGGATGTTTTGTCGACACATTTTTACTTTTCATACATCAAAATTTGAATAACTAAGCATTTTTTTTTTTTTTGGCTGAAATAGTTATATTTTGGGGATGTTTTCTGCTTTAAACATCGCATATTCAATCGCTTTGCTCTTTTTTAGTAGAGTATGAGAATTGTTTTTGTTCGACGAAATGCATGTTGGAAAATTGTTTTTATTTCTATTGGTATTTATTTCTTTGGCGAGCTGTGATAGTAATTTGTTAATCTAAGCATTTTAAATACCTACTAGTAGTTTTTCTTTGTGTACAAAAACTTTCTAGTTTCTGGTATTTTTGAAGCAAATATTCGCGATGTTTTTTGCTGTGGTTTTATGTTGTTTTTATACATATTGTGTTCTGAAGTGCTTTGATTATGTTTTTTTATCTGAATTTTTTCTGTTGGCGCCAAAAAAGCATCGCTAAGAACGATGTATGACATATGTCCTCATACATCATTTTCTTGGCGACGCTTTCTTGGCGCCAACAGAAAAAAGTCGCCTAGGGTGGGGTATATGACATTAGTTCCCTCCTTGTTGCAATAATTTTGGATTCCCCTGCTTTCAGCTTCAATGAACTATCAAGTGTTTTAACCATTTTGGTGAAAATTTTAAGCAAAATGCATTTTATTTTTTGTTTGTTTGGCGAAATATTTTAAATTGCAAAGAATTGTTTTTGGTTTTTAAAGAGTGTTTAGTCATTTTAGTTGAAGAATGTTTATTTTACATCAAGGAGAGGTGATTGATTTTTGCTTCTTCAGGAAACTTTTTATCTTTATCATTTTTTTTAAATATCCTTTTGATTATTTTATTCTTTTTCATATGGGGGGACGTTGCAGTGGAATTTTCCATTTGTTCTAGATGAATAGTTAGTTTTTTACACTTAATATTTGAGGACAAATTTTATCCTTAGAGTATGGCTGAAGGAATAAGCCATAGAATCTATGAAGATCTTTCAAGTACGCGAGAAATATTAGTTAATAAAACAGCTGCTCAGTGGGCATTAGATAAATCAAGTTGTAATAAATATACGCATTCTGAGACCAAGCAACTTAAAACATTTGCTTTTTACATATTTTTTTCAACAAAATGGTTCAAACACTTGGTAGTTCATTGAAATTTTTCAACTTTTCAATTTACAAAGTTTGAACAGAACAACGTCTGTTGAGTCCTCTAGTGATTATTATAAAACTGAACTAAATCTGTTCAAAAATTATCTGTTCAAAAGCTATCATTAATTTATTAATTTATAGGTTTTAAAGATCAAATTACCAGATTTTGATGAACAACGACGAGATGAAAAGTTATCTATTGAAGAAATGCGTAGCAAAATGAAAGAAAAGGGAATTGTTCCTCATCGACAATGGAATGAAAAGCCTATGTATATGGGATGCACAGGTAATTTTGTTTCATTGCTGAATTACTACATTGTAGTTACTATTGAATAAAAAATATTGCCACTAGCCTGACTTAACTTTTCTCTTTTTCTAATTATAGCATTAAAAATATATTTTTTAAAAAATCATGTTTTTTCAATGATTATTATTTATGTTTCTATTTCACTTTTCCAGTCCACTTAAACGTCATTTTTTAATGTAAATGAATCGAAATGTATTTTGTAATGCGCAAAATGCAATTAAATTAATGAATGATGTCTGAGTACATGGAGAGAAAATCTTCAATCTAGTGTTTCCTCTTTGAAATTAATGTATGTAACTTGTAACACACAATACCCAAATGTTTTAGTGTTAAAAGCTTGGCAAGATTTGAAATCTTGTCAAAACTTTCATAGATAAACCCATCCAATGGAAAAACAAATACCTTGCAGTCATGTTCCCAAAGTAGTATTCTATGTTGTTACATCAGTTTGTGTATTGACATGGATTGCGCTTTGCTGTCTAGACTATTTCGGTGTTAATATGAAAGTTTTTTTTTTTTTTTTTGGCCTAACTTTGTATCATTTTAACTGTTTTTCTTTGAATAATTTCATCCCAAGTTTCATTTGCATGCTTTTCTTTTATCCCTGCATTTTAAGATATTGTCGCCTCAAAGCAACGATGGAATATCTCACTGTTATTCCTGGGATTAGATGTCTTAGCTTTGCTCTGAGGCAACTATATATTCATACCTAAACTGCCATTGAGAAACTCCCCAAATAGTTAGGCTCATGAGAAGTTCAGTGGCTTTAGTTTCAAAATGAATAGATCATAAGCATTCTGCAAAAGAGAAATTAGCTTTTTTTTTGTCAATCATTAAAGGTTTTATGTATAGAATGTTTTATGTATGTAAAAACTCGATCACTAAATCTTATATCTCCAAGAAGGCTGCCACAAATGGTGGCTGAAAAGGCAAAATTCATGAGACTACACCCAGGAAAATTCCAATCACAAGATGATGTTTTTTGAATTGGAGTTGGGTCAGGGCTTCCATGTCATAACTTAGCCATGAGATCCAACTGAAACCCTCGGCATCCTTGCACAAACTATATCCTTCCTTGTAACAGTTACTCCAATAACTAGCGCAGCCAAGAGAAACTGACCAGTGAGTGAACACACCTCAGTGAATAAACAGGTTTTTCTTTTTTTTTAATAGGGTTTCAATTTTTTCCCCCTTCAAATTGCTAGTTGTAGCTTACTTCTGTATTAGCCTTTCTCAACCTTTTTTGATCCGCTGACCGGCAAAAACCGTTTGGAAAATTTTCATGCACCGGTTAGGTGTTTTTTTTTTTTTCAAGTCAATAATAATAACAATAATAAAATTCAGTTGCAGATAATTGAAAATTTTCGCCCCTTTTTTTACAATAAATAAATAAAACTGGGCTTGGTATTAAAGAACTATCACAAAAAATATTTAGATTTGAAAGATATGTAATTATCGTAACAAATATAGCTAGGTAAATAAATATTTGAGAACAATCATAGAAAACAATGAAAGTTCATCACAAAATTCACTTAAGGAAATTGTTGATTTTTTTAATATCGTGCAGTAAGTTAATTTTCTTACCGAGTTCGAGCAAAAATCTCTGAGGACCAGTTAATTTTTTCCATGGACTGATGCTGGATCTCCGGTCGAGAACCGCTGTTCTATACTATTCTAATGAAGAACCTCTGGTAAAGTGTGTTTGTCTACTGTTTACAAGTGTTCATTTACTAGATTGCTATACTTTTTAATTTCAATCCCCCCCCCCCCCCAAAAAAAAATTACACAGTATCTTAAAAATGTCCCCAATTTTTAAAAAATAATTATATATATCGATTAAATGTTTTACTGCCATGTGCCAAATACTAGCAATGTCTTTAAAAATGAATTTGTGTGTAAGTATTCATTCACTTGTCTACCTACCCTACGTATAGTTAGTTCATCAATATAAAACTCTATGATAAAGATTAATTTTCCTTTTCAGGGGACATTTTTGATCCCTATGTTCCTCCTGAAGGTGATGGTAAAATTTCACCTGTTTCAAGCTCAGTAAGATTCTTTTTTTCCCCTTCCTTTTATTATCTGCTTGAGTAAAAATTGAAATTTAATGCGTAGTTTATTTACATTATTTTGTATTTATTAATTTATTTTGCATATAATTTGGTTGTAAAATTCAATTCATCACTCAGTGCATTTTACAATTTTGCAACAGTCTTTGAAATATAAGATTCTTCCTCATTTATCATTTTTATGAATTTTGTACTATAAGAAATTTCTCTAATCATATTGAATCTTTAAAAAAAAAAAGGACCAAATCATTTAGAATCAAAAATTGAAATTTTCTGGAGTAGATTTTATAAAAATATCTGGTTAGTGTTCTTCTATTACCCAGATTCTGAAGCAGGGGCGCCGACTTGGAAAAATTGTTGGGGGGTCCGGATGTCACAAGGTCTAGGAAGTATGTTAAGGCACAAAGCCCCCCCCCCCCCCCCCCGAAAAAAATCAGATTTTTGTGCCTTGAAAATGTCAACTTACATATTTTTTAGGTATGTATTATTTATACAAACAAGCAATATGTGACATGGCGTTTTCAAAGTAAAACAATCTAAAAATTGGTACACAAATTTTCTGCTTCAATTAGATCATGTCACTTGCCTTAAGTGAGGGACAATTTTACAGTTCCATTTTGTGGGGAGCCGTGAAGTGCCATAGCTAGGCTACGGCACTGTACAAGGTAGTGCACTTGACTTGCATGGAAAGGAACTCCAAGTGGCACTGATTTATAACAACTATTGGGGGGAGGGTGCCATAACGGGGGCCTTGCCTGGAGAAATTTTCTAAAATTTGAGATAAAAAATAGTGAGTTTTAAAGTTTTTTAAGCATTTTAGAGTCACATGATCAACATTAAAGCCTCAAAACCTCGACTCTTGGTAAATCGACACTCTGAGAAACTCGACAAGCCGACACATTTTTCGGCTTTGAAAAAAAAACACGCATGGTATTTTCGTAAGAAGCTAATTTAATTTACAGTAATAATTATGCTTTTAGTCTATTACAAAGCAGTGAATATAGAGCTCTGAAGAGATTGAAATGATATTTAAATAAATCTAAACTATCATTAAAAGAATAAAGCATAAAAGATTGCTGTTGCACTTTGATTACTATAAGTGAAATAACTAATTTAAGCTTGCTTTGAATAAGGCTCAGAGTTCATTAAATAAAAGTAATGTCTCAAAATTAATGCTTTAATAGAGTTAAAAAAGTTAATACAAATTACTTTATTAACTCTAATAATTGAAGAAAACTATCACATCTTCCACCACTCGTTTTCAATTAACCTGCTTACTCGCAATAGTTATTTGTTTTAATTCATTACTGAATGTATTTTACAATGTAACTATCTTCAAACAAGGAAAGTAAAAAATACCAACATAATTTTGTGATTTTAGAAACCATAATATGACAAATAATGTTCTTAAATTATTGAGGGGGCTCTGCCCCGCAAAACAAACTATTGAGGGGGCTCGGGCCCCCTCAAGCCCCATGGAGTCGGCGCCACTGTTCTGAAGTTTTAACTCAAATACTGAATCCAAACTTTGCATGTGTTTCTTGGTTTTCTACTTTAAACAAAATAATCAAACATCGCTACTTTGACAGAATCATCAAGTGTCTTAAGTGTCTCTAGATTCTGAAGCTCAGCAGTCTGAATTGGTCCCACTGAAAGGCATGCCGATGCTTGCCTTTCTATTTATATAGATAATAATAAAAAACCATTTTGAATAAAAATGTGTTTTAAATTAAGTTTTGGTTTAATCAACTGATTTGTAAAATCTCCCAGCTGTCTTAAGCAGGTATTTTATATGATAAAGAAGTAAAATGATTGCATTCATAAATCAACAATTTATTTACTTTTTCCTTTGCCAAAATGTTATTATTCACTATTCAAATTTAAAAACTTTTGGATTTTTGTGGACATGGTTTTAACACTTTAAAAAAATCCTTTACTTTTATAATTATTTTTTAAAGGTTAATCGAAAAAACAAAGTATCAAAAGTTATGTGCTGCTG